>NC_051075.1:56033495-56333495 GCF_004664715.2 Peromyscus leucopus | reverse complement strand
GGCCTTGTTGGAGGAAGTGTATCACTGGGGGGTGGGCTTTGAGATTTCAAATGCTCAAGCCAGGCCCAGTGTCTCTCGCCCTTCCTGCTGTCTGTGAATCCAGATGCAGAACTCTCAGCTCCTTCTCCAACACCATGTCTGCCTGTGTGTAGTCATGCTTCCTACCCTGATGACAATGGAATAAACTTCTAAACTGTCAGCTAGCCCCAGTTAAATGCTTGCTGTTATAAGAGCTGCTGTTGTCATGGTGTCTCTTCACAGCAATAGAACATTGCCTAAGTCAACTTCCCAGTAGTCTCCTATTCACACATGGCCTGTGGTGACTTGCACTTCATCTTATCCAAGCTGAACTACAACTCCCACAATTCCTTTTTTGAGCTTTTTTACTGCTCCCCCTTCCCCTGGGTCCTCCTAAGACCGTATTCTCATGGAAGGGAGAGGTCTCCTGTTATTTTTGTCCAAAACACTTCTTACCCCCTAATGTGATATATACCTTTTCCTTTGCTATTTTCCTTTTCCCCGAGAGCATAGGCTCAGCATGAGAAGAGTCTTTGTTCACTGTCATAACACAGTACTTTCAAGAGTGGAAAGCAGGGAACAGGCACTCCATAAATATTTGCTGACTAAGTGAATGAATGAACCGATGAATCTGCCCAAACAAAACAACAATCTCTTGTCGTTGCAGAGCAATAGAGTAATGTGTTGAATTCAGGCCTGGAACCTGAACTGTAATGAGATCAATGGGTTAAACAACTCCCTCGAGAGTAGGAATTACAAGCAAAGGCTATGGAGAAAACAAAGACTGATAGGCAGATTGCTGGCCACAGCCTCAAGCCTGAAACAATGCCCTGTTCACATTGGTAACTTCATCTAGGACTGCCCTTCTTCCAAGCTAGCCAATTCCTATTGACCCTTCCAGGACCCTTTGTGCTCATCCTGGAAGCAGCAGTCTCTATTCAAACAATACCTTTAAGATCACGGTAGATGTCTGTGACATTAGCTCTTACCTCTTCACCTGATTTTCCTTTGGCTATATTAGCTCTGCACTTTAAACATAGCTGTTACATTTCATTTTAATATACTAATAGCACTATATAACATCTGTTGAGTGACTTCTACCCTGCCAAGTCTCATATTAAGCTCCTTGAATGCATTCCCTTGTTTGCTTTGCATAGTAACGTGGACCATGTGCCAAGCTTTCTTCCAAGTGTTTTAAATGTATAAGCTGGCTCAGTCCTCTCAACCTTAATTAGCAGGTGCTATGATTATGTTCATTCACAGGTAAGAAACTGAGGCACAGAAACGATTTTTTATAATTTGCCCAAGGCAACATAGCTAGTAAGTGGACAAATTGGATTTGAATTCAGCCCAGTCCTCTTCATGACTATATGTAATGCTTGTCTCCCATACCAGAATAAAGACAAAGCAGAAATAGCCTTAGTGTCCTCCACACCTAGAACAGATCATGGCACGAGATGTTCAGCAGACATGAACTGACTTTAAAAGGCGTAACTTCAGAGTGACTTTCACCTTCCGTTGCTCTGTAGGTGCTGGGCCTCATCCCAGGCTCTCCTCCTGACTGCTCTAGTTAACTTCTATCCCCCTGCTGTCAGACACGTGCACCACACCTCCACCATGGCCTTTTGTTCTCTGCTCTTTTCTCCAATTACTTCCTCTAGCTTGTCAATCAAGTGGATGACTCTCTTGCAGCATCCTTCAACCTGTCACCTTCTTGGTCTACAAGAAACTCAAAAGTGAGCGTGCTATTCATTTCAGTC
Source organism: Peromyscus leucopus (assembly GCF_004664715.2). Lineage (NCBI taxonomy): Eukaryota > Metazoa > Chordata > Mammalia > Rodentia > Cricetidae > Peromyscus > Peromyscus leucopus. The sequence goes on along the minus strand of NC_051075.1, from coordinate 56,331,717 downwards.
AGAAGTCTTGAAAACAAAAAAATGATTTCTCTTTTAAGTTTACCCTTTCTAGAGGGGTCTCCTGGTTGGTAAGGCCATGGAATCGTGCCCTTCTAAAATTCACAGCCTGTCCTCTCAACTATTGTCAAGAGTGGAAGCAACTACATGAACTCTGAGAAAATGCATAAAGAGAGGCCGGGTTGGGATTGTGAGATGGCTCAGGGGGCAAAGGTGCTTGACCCCAAGCCTGTAAACTGAGGGACCCACATTGTAGAAGAAGAAAATCAACTCCCACGAGTTGTTATGGTAGTCTGAATGTAACTGGCCTCCATAATCTCAAAGGGAGTGGCACTATTAGGAGGTATGGTTTTGTTGGAGTAGGTGTGACCTTGTTGGTGGAAGTGTGTCACTGTGGTGGTGGGCTTTGAGGTCTCCTATGCTCAAGCTACTCTCAGTGTCACAGTCCACTTCCTATAGCCTTCTGCTCAAGATTTAGCCAGCACCATGTCGGCCTGCATGCTACAATGCTCCACCATGATGATAATGGACTGAACCTCTGATCTGTAAGTGAGCCACCACAGCTAAGTATTTTCTTTGTAAGAGTTGTCAGGATCATGGTGTCTCTTCATGGCAATAGAAACCCTAGCAAAGACAATCATCTTCTGATCTCCATACTCATGCCATGTCACATGCATAATCCCAAAAAATACACAAATGCATTTTTTTAAAATGAGGGACTAGGTCTATGTAGACATGAAGTATTTTCTTTAGCCTTTGGCAACTCCATTGCACACATTCAAATGATGTAACTCTCATCAATCCATACCCTGTGCAAAGCATTAAGTATCTTTCTAAGAATGATTGCTGTGAGTCCAACAGAAACAATGTATACTTGCAGATATCTATTTGGGCCGCCATGCTCACACTCCTGGTAATTATTCCATGAGCAAGCTGATCAATCTTCTTGATTGGCTCAGAACTAAAATGTTGCTAGAATGCCAGCAGCTTTTCTATGCTAAACATGTATAAGATAATTCCCCTACCCTGAATGAAAATTAAAGGTAAAGAATAGGTCTACAGAGACAGATATGTCCAAAGATGACAATCTGAATGATAAAAAAATTTAACTTAGTTTTAACATGTTATGGTTTGGATAATAAAGTGTCTCCCCAGAAGGCTCACACATTGTAAGCTTGGTCCCTAGCTTATAGCATGTTGAGAGGAAATTAGATCAGGAAGGTGTTAACTTCATGAAGTGATTACTCTATTCAGTTAATCATAACTGGATGAGTTACTAGGACATAGAGCCCAGAAGGAGGCAATGGATCACTAGAGGCTTAACTTTGAAGGTTATATCCTTGTTGTCTCTAATGTCTTCAACTCACTTCTGTGGTAGACCACGAAGTGAAGCAATTTACTCCATCACATGTTCCCTACCATGATGGTCAGCTTTGCCCTGCTTAGACCCAGAAGCAATAGAGCCAAATGACCATGAGTTGAAACCTCTAAAACCATGAGCAAAAACACAACCTCCCTCCTCTGAAGTTGTCCATGTCAGAATTATCTAGGTATCTATCTAATTTATAAAGCTATCATGGAGTATTTTATAGACATGTAAGTTTTTCAAGTTAGAAGGGGCCTTGGAGATGATCAGGTCAAGTCACAGATGTTTTTACATATGGAAAAAGAAGTGAAATAACTCTTCCAGGGTGTCCTATAGCAGAACCTGGGAAAGACTGTTGATCCTCTAGGCAATATTACTTTTATTTCATTGGGATTTTTCAAACTGTTCTTTGTGTTTCTTCCCTTACTTGCCATAATAAGTAATACTTATCAAGCACATACACTATTTACCAGACATGGTGCTAGTACATTGTATTTGCTTAAGCCTCACACGATTCTTTAAAAACTGTTATCATTTTCCTACTTTACAGATTAAGCAGTAGAGACAAAACACAAATTTCTGTCTCCAAGACTATCACACTGATGAAAAGGGAAGGGATTCAAGCCTACAAAACAAGAACATGGCTGCTAAAATATCCCTGGCTGAGAAGCCTTGACGCTTTCTCAAATATAATTCCTAGTGACTCCTCCTCCTAAAAGGGTAAATCAGTGGGAAACTTATATCATTCCTGCCTTAATTCCTTTGCATATATATGCATTACACATATGTTTGGATAACTCTGCTCAAGAAATTTCCTCCGTTTGTCCTTGCCTGCACCATCTCCCATGGCTCCTGATGGTTCTGGCCTCCTGACCTTGACAGCCAGCCTCTAAGACTGAGCTTCCTTCTGTGAGCCATCACTGTGACACCTCCCAATTTCGCATCACGTATGAACATCATTACCAGGAGCAGAGTCATTCTTTCAGATCATTAAGTGATGATAGTTAAATTGGGTCTTCTCACCTGACCCCATCACACCCCGAGAGCAATAGCCATTTGTCATCACACTCTTTCACTCCCATCTCCCAGCAAGCTTTCATTCTGAATGACACAGCTTCCCCCTTTGACCCACTGGAATTCATTTCTTAGGTAAGGCTTCAAGTTTTTTCTCCTCCAAGTGATTTTTACTAAAATCCAGATCTATTACAGCCACTGAACACTTGTCACCCCCTAGAACTATGGCTCACTTTTGGTAGTGATCAGAATGTCCTGACAGGATTTGTCCTTTATAAGTGCATTCTCTTTGCTTTTATCTGTTGAACTGTAAATTTCCCACATTACTTAATCTCTTAATTTGGTTTTCTTACTTGGAAATGAAGGTAGGTTTAAAGGACAATGACTGTTACCATGACTTCTTTCTTTCTGGAAAATAAAATGGTTATGAGCTTGCTGCATTTTTCTTTCTTTTCTTCTGCTTTCTGACACCTACTGTATTTGCAGATTAATGCTAGAACGCACCTCGGTATGAACAGGTAACTTAGCTACTGTATCATCCATGGTATCCCAGCACCCACGGCACTGCTGGGTATAGAGTAGATGCTATGAATATTTACAAGTTTGCTTTCACATCTATGTCCTCATCAGATTTTCAAATCCTGTGTGGTACACAAGTTTATCTCCATGATGCAGATGAGAAGACTGAGGATCTAAGGGGTTGCAGGTAACAGGGCATCATGGTTAAGAGCTCTGGTTTGGATTCCAGTTCCTGTTTCTTTCTAGCTGCCTCCTTGTAGACACTGTATGCCTGGCCTTGGCCCTTCATTTGTAGCTGTAGAACAGCAATGTGAATGGCCATACATTAATCTCTTAGTGCTATTTTGGGGAGGCAGGGAGTCCTAGACACAAACCACCAAGTCTTTGGGGCTCCATGAATATCACACTCTGAGAAAGTTCTCAGAACTGCTATGCCCAGAGCTGGGATCACAGCAGAAGTTTTCTGCTCGTTCCAGGGCTTATACTGATAACCAGTATAACCAGTCCACAGTAACCATGACAACTGTACTTGCCAGTCTCTTGAACTAGGCCCTGCCGTGTACCTGTCACAGACAAGGTTGGGGCTACATGCCTTACTCTTCCTTAACAGATTTGGTGAAAGCACCTCTCTGATACAAGAATACTTAGACAGATGCAGCATTACTGGGAGGCCTGCAGGATCCGACCACAGGCTCCTACCAGTCTGCCCTCTTCCTCCCTGTCACAGCAGACCGACCCATTGATCTATTCCCCTGCCATAGTGTGGCTTGGGGAGGACTCAGGTGATGAATGGTGCAGCTGTTTATAGTAACACCACTCCCTTCCATTCATAGCGCACTTTGCAGTTTAAAAACGCTTTCATTTGCTTTCCCGACACACCTGGGGCAGGCAGGGTAACGCTCTAACCGCCCTCAACAGATGAGGTTCCAGATGTGCTACAACTTAGCCAAGCTTCACAATCAGCAACACGAGAGTCGGGACTTCTCACCCAGATATCTCACTCTTCACACAGGGTCCTTCTGTGTAGGGTCCCTCCTCTTTTCTATCATCGAGTTCTGTTATCTCTTCCCCCCCCACCCTGACCTCCAATCTGTTTCTGCAGCCGAAACCACCTTACCTTATCCTCCACAAGCATGAAGACATCATCCTTTTTTTTTTTTTTTTGAAGGTTTAAAACTGAGAAGCACATATACCATTTTTACTTCACATTTAAATCCTTCAAGCTCCTTTCCTATGCACTTCCCATCCTGTGGTTATGCATTTATGCCTGGCACGGTACCAAACACTTTGTAACACTAATCTGATTCATTAGATGCAACAAGCCTATCGTGCTATACACTTTGAACACCTCTCTCTAGACGCTTAACCATTGTCATGATGTGCCTAGCCTCCAGGAGTTCACATCCTGATTAGAGAAATGTGTAGCTTGTGGCATAAACTACAGAAGGGGATGGTACCAAAGAAGTATCACTGGGTGATACCACAGGAAGCACAATGACATTCTAAAAGAGAGCTGAGATAGTCAGGTATGGGGACAGCAGGGAGTAAAATTTGAATTAAACATCACCAGATGGCTACAAATGGCTAGATACCCAAGATAAGGGACTGCCATGGACGAAGACAAGGAGGCAAGGCTACAGCTAGACTATGTACTGGAGGGGTGTAGATATCAGAATGTCTCGGTAGATGTTAAGGGAGCTAGCTGAATTTGTGCTAAATATGAAGTACTGAATGCTAGGCTAGGGAGCTAAGATGTCTTCTGTTGAGGAACGGGTTTGGGGCAGGGGGACATCGTTAGGAGTCTTCCATCAACAGAGTGACACACGGAGTTCAGGGAAGATTTGTTTGTCTGCAATATTTCAGAAGACGGAACATCACATCAAGTCAGGCAATATGACAGATACAACCAGGCAACAAAGAGAAAGTTACAACATAACGCACTATGGTCACTGGAGCTCACAGGCTCTGAACACATGTTCGCAGAACAGCCAGAGCAAGGTAGACGTTCCAGAACAGCTTGAACGGGAAGACTTGCTCATGTTTCCCCAAACGATCTCAATATGCTTCCTTACTAATACACTCTGTGCCTCTTCTTAAAAAGCTCATGTGCATGGCTTTCCCACATTTGACAACTGTCTTCCCCCAAAAGATTGTCAACGTTCAAATCCCAAGAGCCAGGCCTATCTCATGCATACCACCCTAACCCCTAAGAACCCACAGAGACTCAGTCATATGTTTTTAGCTTACAATGAAATTCAAAAGCCAATTAAATAGAAAGAAAAAAATCTGATTTGTGGTCTGGGGGTAGCATGATAGAAAGGAATGGAAAGTGTGGGATAAACAGCAATTGGAGCCTAATTTCATTGAAAGAGACAGTCAAAGTAGAGGGCTACACCAGAAGATCCCTTCCCTGTAAGCCTTCGTTCGGATCCTTCCCTCATCCATGCTCAGTGTTCATTGGACAGGTAACACTTGGCTATTATGTACTATGATCTCTAACTCTTGAGCACCTAGAAAATGGATATGGGGGTATGGGGAACCAGCAATGGGTGAAAGGCCACCAAGATAATGAGGATACCGAGAGCTTTTAAATAGATACCTTTATTTTCAGTGATTCAGCAACCTTGAAACTTCAAAACTATTCATGGAAAAAGTCCACCTAGCCCCTCCACCTCTCGCTACCCTGAAACCAGAAACCCCACGTTATTGACCAAAAAAAAAAAAATGTACAAAGCACTTGTGCCCACAATGCCTTCCTCCAAGCAACTGACTCAGAAACGTGTTAGCAAGGAAAACTAGCTAAATCAAACAGAGAGCTCTGATGGGACCTTTGCAGTAAAGTCCGTGCTCTGTAAAAAGCAGAGAAAGGAAACAGAAGAAGTAGAGTGTACGGGTACAAATATCAATGAAGCCAAAAAGAAACTGATGGACGGGGCGGAGAGGATAAAAGGGCAAGTCAGGAATCTCTATGAAGAATGACTTTTTTTTTGTTCCATCTTTCAATGTAACCCCTGAAATATTTGCTTCTCCCTTGCTAGCCTTAGGGAATTTTTAGATGTCTATATTGCCTCTGCCGTCTTAGGCCAGATGGGAAGCCGTAACCTGGGGCAAAGAAAGGGGCTCAAGACAGATATAAGGAACGTCCCGGCAAGAATAATTAACTGCTGGGTGATGGTGAGTGAAAGGCTCTCTTAAAACCTCAATTTCTTCATCAGTGAAATGGAGACAATAGATGCCCCATGTTGGACTGCTATGAAAAATGGATTCAGTGGCCAAGAGACATTCAGCCCCAGCATGTTACATGGGAGATTCACATTCACACAATCAGTGTCCCCAACTCCCTGTCCACTCTCCTCATGACACACTGGTTTTTTTGTTTGTTTTTGTTTTTTTTTTCCTTTCGCATCTGTTGGGAAATTATGGGATTAAGAGAAATCACAGACATAAGCACTTTCTACTCCCCTGACTCCATGCTAGGTAAATTTTCACATTCTTTGGGACAACAGGGAAAGGGTCCTATTTGGATTATTCTCAAGGCAATTCACTGGAAGCTGAGGTGTCTGGCCAGGCGTAGATAAGGTCAGATCTTGCACAGTCGACCTCAAGCCTGGCCCAGAGGCTTCTGTTCAAAGGAGATTAACACCCACTCCACATTTTCAGGACCCCAGTGATGGAATAAATAATTCATTTCCTTCTGTGTGTTTCTCATCTCACTGCCTCAATTCAGATTTCAGTTTCAAACACTTTCATTTATAACTATAATAACAAAGAAAAACCTGGTGCAGGCTCGCTTCCCAAGTGGTGTGAATTTTCTGTGGCTCTCCTGTTACAGGATTAGTCCTCCAGGGAAGCCAAAGACTGCACTTTAACCTTTCTCAGGGCATACAGGATAACCAGTTCGCCTTACAGCTGCTCATACCATATCCCCAAGGACAGCAGGTAAACCCCACCATCCAGCCATTATCAGCCAGGGCTGGAGCCAGGCCTCATCATAAATCCCTTGGCCAATAAGGATGCAGGAAGCCAATTGTAGACAGAGCTTCCCAATTTACCTGTGTGTCCCCTCAATAGCAGGCCCATGCTTTTCTTTTACTTCTGTCTCTAGTCCAAATAAGACAGTAGAATCACTGTTAAGTATTAAATATCCTGCTTTGTTATGAAGTCAGGTTCTGTTTCTCAAGCATTTTCTTCTGTGTGGTTTGGTTTGGGGTTTTTTTGTTTTGTTTTGTCTTGAGGAGGATTGTTTTGTTTTGGTTCAGTTTTAGATCTGATCCTCCTGGGGCATTATACAGATAGGAAATAGGGAGGGTGTGTAGATCAAACAGAGCTGAACACAGCACAGAGATGGCCAGACTGACCATGTATTCTTAGATAAAACTTAAATGCAGTACACCCTGTGTCCAGCTATAAGCCTCAGCACCAGCTCTGAGCTGATGGGAACATAAAACATCCTCACACTGTTGTGTGCCTCTTAGGCCTATAACAGCTACTAGCATGTAAGAAAACACTATTAGAAATTCAGGGAAAGAGATGGGACTTGGGACTTGAGACATATATGATACTTCTACCTATTGATAAGCACAAGAGATTTACAATGGGTAGCTTGTGAATATTTGTAGATTCTGCAAAAATGAGTCTTGGCTATGATTCATTACAAAACTAGGCAGGATTTAGGTGTATGGTGGTGATAGAATTAATTACAAGCTATTCTCCATGTTTTTTTTTTCCTTATTAGAGTGACAAAATAGAACTATGTAGCTATCACAAAAGACATGACTGACTGCTTCCCGGACTCTAGGAGATGAGCCAATGTCAGCATGCCCTGTACAGACATGGGGACAGAGGCAAAGACTGGCATCCCTCTCCTAGTATCCAAAGAGAATGAGAAGGCTTGCATTTTAGCAGATGCCTGCTTAGCTACCTAACAGTAACAACGTGTTCCTAAGAATTGAAGTCCCTGTTCTTGCTGCTGCTCTCCTCTTTGGGGTCTTTACATCCTGGCCTGACTATGGAGGAGATTAGACCAGATGGCTTCATTTGCAGTATCATTCAAGCTGAAAGCCTGAAAGACTTCCTAAGAGTACTCTATGCATGAGTAGTATTGGCATGCCTCCCTAGGGAGCTTATTAAAAATGCAGAATATCGTCTTCCAGCCCAACTCTCCTGTCTCAGAACCTGCATTTAACAAATGGCCAGGTGATTCATGTGCAGAGCAAACTATGAGAATCCCTGACCAAAAAAAAAAAAAAAAAAAAAAAAAAAAAAAAAAAAAAATGTGATTGGAGGAGGTCAAAGGTACCTGAGGCCTGAGGAATAGCAGTCCAAGGAAGAAGGGGTCCTAGTATTGGATGCACATGACAGAACCACCACAGTCTCATAGATAGTATGTATCAAGATTAGTCTTGTTCTACCTGCTTCTTCAGCCAAAGTCCATTGTTACCTGTCACACTGATGGAAATGGATAAAGCCAGTGATAAGACCAGAGGCCATAAGTCAAGAGGGAGCAAACACCTGCAGTAACACAGGATAAGTACTGCCTCAAAAGCCTAAATGAAATGTATGGCTGAGAATTAGGTCAGTATGCTAAGGGGCAGCCACTGATTAAGCACAGCTGAAAAGAAAGGCCGAGAGTGAAGTGAGGCATTTGAGCAAGAGATATTTACTAAGAACCACTCTGTTAAAAACACACTTGAGACTAGAGAACCTCCTTAGTTCTTTATCCATCAATAGCAATCCATGTCAGGTGACCTAAATAGAGCCCAGAGATCTAAGCAGAAGGGAAATTCCGTCAGAGCAGTTTTCACTTGAAGAGGCATGAGGCTGGCAACCCTCGATTCCCATAGGTATTGTGCTGCCTCCTTTCATCATGATGAACTGAGATCCCATGATGCTGACTCCCTGATCGCGCAGATGCTAGGATACCTGACACCTTTCCCTCCACATAGTACCTCTCTGTTTCCAAATGATGCCTCTGCTCCTGCACGGAGTGGTAGGCTGATATCCATCCTCATGAAAAGGGATCTCCTTACAGACAAATGATGATGTACACTCAAAATTACCAAGTCCCTGCTGAAGGAATAGCTGAGTTTGGTTTTGCATTTTAAAAGTATTTTTAGCCAGGTATATTTGCTGCCCTAAGATACATCCTTTTATATTCGAGGTCTAATATTTAGCCTTCCCTTAAATCTCAAGTACTATAGAAAATGTCAACTCCATCCCATAAGTGACTCAGACCCAAGGCGGTCAGCAAAGCCCATAATTATAGGCATTCAATAACTTAATGGGGAACTGGTTAGTTTGAAGTTCTAGGATCTTTGGTAACTAGTTAAGAAGAGGGTTATGGTGCTGACTCGGGGTTAGTGATCCTGACTTCTAAGGAAAACATGGATTACAACTCCATGAGAGAGAAAAGAAGAAGATAGCCAGGAGATCCACGAAGACATTATAATCTGTGATTATAATCTCTGCAGGGTCACAACAGCTCAGTCCAGGCAGGATCACCAATAGGCAGGCCAGTCCTTTGGGAACATATGTGTGAGTCATGTCCCAAGTAAATAAACACATCAGCAGAGATACTTGTTGAAGACAAAAGAAATACGAAATAGGTAATGGACTAAAGTACTTACAAACACTAAACATGATCAATTATTAGAATAGGGACTTCAATTAGGATGACTCATTTTGTCAAAAAAATATGTGCGTATAACAAATGTCTTGGTCTTCTTTCCTCTTTTATTCTCTTACCATGTGGTATAAGGTATATTACTTTACATGGTAGTCTGGAAATAGTGTTATCTTTACATCATAGTATTTAAGTTACATGTTATCAAAGAAAGGAGTGAACATCAATCAAAGATTTTACTTCCTCTTCTTGGGGAGGGTTAATGCATTTTCAGTTGTACATGGGATAGATGGGTTCCATATGGTAGATTTTGCTATTGTTTTTAATTTAGAGATTAAGTATAGTTTAAGGAGATATGGAGATGTATAGTAATATCAAGTTGACAAGTAGACTTGGACTACTGAAGTTTGAGCCAACTTGACTTGACTCATCCTGGGTATCCAGACCAAACACTACTTCTGAGTTTCTGTGTGAGATGGACATTTCTATCAGTTGAATGAGTAAAACAGATTCCCCTCTTTGTTATAGGTAGGAATTATCCAATCCATTGACAGCTTCCATAGCACAAAAATGTGGAGAAAGAACTCATCATCTTTGACTGATTGTTTAAGCTAAGCCATCAATTAGTCCTCTTCTGCCCTCTGACTGGTATTTACACCATGATTTCTCAAATTCCAACTGTAACTATGTCTAATGACTTCTCTCCAACTCACAGATGGCAGGTGCTAGCACTTCCTAGGCTCCAAGATCATCTGGGAGGTGGGGGGTGTACTGATATATACATTAATTTCTCTAGAGAATTCTGACTAATACAACAAGGAACAAGTCTGTCCATGAACCAAAAAGCAAATCTCCCTGGGTATTCTAGGATAGCTATCAGCCATCCTAGAATTATAAGAGAGGAAAGAACCTGCCAAGACTGAAGCCAGCACCAAACAAGCAAAGTCAAACCTTGCAGAAAAAAGACACTAGCTCGTGGTCACCTCCACTGTGTTACCAGACTTCCTTAGGAACAGAGACCATAGATTCCTTTTGCTGTTTAAGGTAGCTGGGCTCAAAGTGCAGTTCTTGGCATCTGAAAACATACTAACCAATAGAGCATCGTCTAAATAAATCATTGTCTCTTGGAAAAAAAAGATAATGCCTCACCAAAATTCTCTTGGTCTGGACATACATTAGACCCTCCAACTTCCTTTTCTTCCCAAAATAATTTTTGAAGAGGTAGTGGGCTAAATAAGGTCTAGAAAGAAAAAAATATGGCTGCCCCGGATTCCTGCACCCCAGGTCCCCAAACAAGAACCCAACCCCAAGTGTCTCGCTCTTTTTATTATTTTTTCTTCCATCTGGAGATTCTTCGTTCACTCTCTGTAGGGATTTATGAATCAGAAGCAAATTGTCCACCTTCCCCCACATCTCTGCCTGCCCCCCTCCATGTCTTCAATCTCCTCTGTCACTGTATTTAAAGGGGGAGGGAGTCTTTATTCTAATCCTAGTACAATACTCCCAGCTCTTTCCTAATCCCTCCACCTGTGAGATAATTGCTGGCATTTAGGGGGAAAAAAAACTCAATAGTAATCATAGACTTTCACACAAAGACACAAAAAGAGGGAGATAAAATGGGAGAAAAAATCACAAGCCCAGAATTATCCACACTCTGACACCCTCAGCAGAAGCAGGACGCAGCCAGGCTCTCTACGTGGGGAGAAAAGGCACAGTGTGGCAGGGTTGGGTCCATTTCAACATGCCATGGATTTAAGTGTTCCTAGGCATACGTTAGAACAGATGAATCTAAAAATAAACAACAACAAAAAATGGGTCATCACCAGTTAACTATTTGCATGTCATCCACAAACAATAAGCCGGCCTGTCAAGTAAGCATCCCCACTCATTATGCCACTGCAACAATGAAATCATCTCAATCAAGGCAGCCCCTGCTTAGGTGATAAAGAGGAAAGAGAGATGCCATAATACTTTTAGCTAGTAATTGGAACAAAACAAAATCTTGCTGATCTAGGTATTTGGCCCTACTCCATCTACTCAAGCCAAAATCCTAGCCATGGGTCTAGCTTTCAGTTCATTTGCAAGGTCAAGTGAAAACCCTAAACAAAATCTACAATAAAATATCCATATATAGCAAATAGGTTTATAAGCTAAGAAATGTGAAATTCATAAATATTTTTAAGATACTTTTAGCAAACTCTCAAACACTTCTTTTCTAGTCCATCTCATTTTTTAGAATTTTCTACAAGATAATTTATCATAAATTTACTGATGTGTAAGAATAAATTAGAACAGCAGGTCCTGAGGCAGGAACTAAGTCAATAGTTGCACAAGTTCCCATGGTGATTCAATGAATTTAAGGAAGTTACAGTAACTTGGAATCACCGTATTGACAACAAAATACATGTGCATGCATATAGACAAAGGAATGAGCAGTGACCCTCTATTTCATACAAATAAGGGTGGTACTTTATTGTTTGGACAGATGTGAGCTGAATAAAACTAATGTACATAATACAAGATGATGCAGGAACAGAAAATAACCTTCCTCTTGGGTAGAGATTGACACTGTTTATATTCTAAATAGCATATAATACATAGTGAAAAACAAAAGTGTGTGTGTGATGTGTGTTTGTGTGTGTGTGTGAGAGAGAGAGAGAGAGAAACAGACAGACAGACAGACAGACAGACACTAGCTCTTGGAGAAACAATATATGGAGGTTTACTTTACTATTTTATGAGTTTTTCATGAAGAAAGACTGATTTTCATTCATTTTATATATCTCCTGTGTTCAATGCTTGTTAAATTCAATTATACTTTATTGTTACTGTCAGAGGGAAGAGAATGTAACTTCATAAGAAACACAATTCTATTCTGTACTTAATATGTGTTAGTATAGATAACTCTCAATTATCTATACTAAAAGTATTAGTCATGTGCTATTATTTATAAACATTATCATATATATCATAATATATAGAATATGTATTAGTATATAATAATCTGGTATTATCATTTCCATTTTTCAGAAGAGAAAACTTATGTTCAATAAAATTAATTGAAATCTGTTTGGGTATCTTGTGTGTATAAATGGAGATAACATCATGAAACTATTCACTGATATATTTAAAACAACAAAACTTTAAAAAAATCTTTGATTTAGGTAAAGAATGAATAGTAGGGATACTTAAAAAATCACTTCCAACTTACTGTTCTGAGATTGTGTCTCCTAGGAATATTAGAAGCTATACCTATAAAGTCTCATTAACTTGGCTGCCTAGACATGAGCCGAAGAAACAATAGGCATGTAGTGTGGAGGTAGGAACACAAGACCTCAACCCTACACAAAGAACTACAGACAACCAAGGAATGCTGAGGTGTAAAAATAGTCTTTCCAAGGGAAGAACACACCAACTGGTTATCTAATACCACATGGTCAGCCCTGAACATATATGCATACTGTTAATGAAAAAGAGGCCATGAATTTGAAGAGAGCAAGAAGTGGTATAGAGGAGGGTTTGGATGGAGAAAGGAGAAGTGAGAAGTGGTGTAATTACATTATAATCTCAAATGGTAAAAGAATATATATATATATATATATATATATATATATATATATACATATATATATATATATATATATATATATTTAAGTCACTTCAAAGAGGACTTCTGGGAGAGAAGAGGTGTTGTTCTCCAAAACAAACTGTCAAAGAGTAACAGAAGAGCCAGTGAACAGGACGGCAGCACTGTTCATCTCCAGGGGACAAAGCTGTCACCATCTCTGGATGTCCAAAACAAAAGGAGGTATAAAAGTCTCCAGCTACCAGGTTGAGCAAAAAAGGATTGGAGGGTAAGAGGCTGGGTCTGTGAATCCTCACATGTATTTTATTTACTATTATTTTTGGATACAAGCTGACCAAAATCAGGAAGAGATTTGTAAAGCTGACAAAAATTATGATTTTCTACAAATTCTTTTGACCTAACTTAGGCAATGACCTCCACAAGGCCTCGGGTTTAATGACATTTATTTCAGCAGTAGCTGAGCTCACGATTAAACAGATGCAGAGCACAACACAATGCAACTAAATCACTCTTGTAAATATTTAATATCATTGCCTTTCTTTTTCCCTTTTAACAACTCACTATCAAAGGCCAAGTACATAGTAGAAAACACATTTATTTATTCTATCCTGGAAAAAAAAAACAGCATAGCACTCATGCATTTTATCTAATTCTCCAAATGACTTTGATACTTGAGAGCTCTGGTGATCAAAACAGTTTGAAGGAAAGCTGTTTTGTAACCATTTAAGAACTGACTTTGAGCCCTGATCAACAGTCCTCCAAGTTGCCTCCTGGAAAAACCCTAAAGTTAACCCATCAGATGCATAGATAAACCCTGGAGGAAATTAAGAGGGAAGGGAAAAAAAAGGATATTTGCCAAAAATATGCTCTTACTTGAGAAAAAGTTGAATTTTTCTTTTTATTTGTAAATAAAGTAACAATTATTCTGAACAAAAGAAAGGAAGGAAGGGGAAAAAACACCATCAAGTGACAGTATGAAACCCAGTCCCTAGAGTATATCCTTACATGATATTTTTATGGACCCCTACATGCTTCGATTCTGTTACGTAAACCAACATAGGACACCCAAAAGGAAAATAAATGGGTATATGTTGAAAGTCAACAATATCTTAATTCAGCCAAAACAAAACAGTCAACATAACAAATCTTAAGTGACACGCACTTTATGAAGCCTTGAAACGTAGAACAACTTACTGGCAATCAGGTCTCTAACTGTGAAGCTATTTAGGAGAAAATTTTATTTATAAAATTCACAAACAGTTCCAGAACATCTCTCATGTGGCATTAGTAACAGTGGCCTCAGCAGCCTATGAGTGCTCTATAACAAATGCCATTCAGCAGTGATGATAACTAAGTCTTAGTGGCCATTTGGTGGGAGGAAAAAGAAAACAGTATTGGGACTTAGGAAGTCTGGGCCAATGGTACAGATTATCAATGTGATACTCATGCCCTCTCAGCATGTTTATTCATCTGCAAAATTACAGTGCTAAGGACTAAAGGAATTTCTAAGTTCCCTCTTGCTCTGAAATTATATGCTTCTAAGATCTGAGGCAACAAATCAGCATTTTTTAAGTAACTGTAAACCAAATGTTTTTATTTTCTTCATGGCTCATATATTTCCATCAAGTATATAAGAAAGCCCCATAGCTCTTTTTGTTCACAACAAATAGCAAATACATCTTTCAAAGACCGAAAGGACAGACTTATCAGGATTTCGCTTTTTTTTTTTTTTCTTAGCATGAAAAGCTTAAGGAAGGATGAAGACCATGTTCGCTCTTAAAGAAAGGCTGGGTGCTCTCCGTGGTGCTGAAACAGCACGAGTCACTCGGTGATTTCTGCCAGACACTTCGGTGCACAGGGACTCGGTACACACAGATGAAAAAAATAAAATTCATAGTCATTGACGTGAGCATACTTGTAATCTCATGAGCTAATTTTTTAATACCATGTGGTGCAACTTAATACAGTTTTACCAATGTTGTATCTACTATTGCAACAGATCTTCCGAGTAGGCGCTTTATGAGTAAAAAACAAATGGAAGGTTAAAATGAATGGATCATATGCTCAAAACTCCTGAATACATTGGATGATATTAACATTGGTGAGATATGTTTATAATTATGTTAGTGTTTGTTAATGTTTGTGATTCATAAGTTAATGTTTCTGCTAGAGGCAAGTTCAAATATAAATCGTGTGTGTGTGTGTGTGTGTGTGTGTGTGTGTGTGTGTGTGTGTGTTGCCTCAATGGATCTTCCTCTTTGCTCTTTTTAATCCATAGTTACAGCTGTGGATTAGAATTATTCACATGGACACCTGGTGTTCCAGGTTCAACTGCCCCATTAATCAGTGTAGAACTAAAAAACACACATAAGCCATAATTTCAACCAAGACACTTGCAAATGCCCATTATTGGTCACTTGGGAAACAGAAGAATATATACCTCACTCAGAAAACTAAATCTCTATTGCCAGGTAAATAAACCCAGACAAATGATCTATAGCAGGTGGATCAATGGCCACCACTTCATAGTGGACAGACAGTACATACAAAATCCTCTGCTGTAGGTGAAAAGAGCCCACAATCCCTTGCTAAGCCAATGATTCCTAAACAAAACACAAGTAATTCCTATTAGGAAGCAGTTCTTTCACCTAAACGTTCACTGTCTGGGAAAAAAATCTTAGACAAACTCCCAGTGTTTCAAGATGAATGACCTTAGATATACAGTGGAGAGGGACAGGCTCACTGACTGTGAACCTGCCCCAAATTTCAAAGTACATAAGACTATATAGAGCTCGTGATAATTCTCTCATCAGCTCTTCCTGCAGTTCAGCAGGCCATTATCAGGAGTGCTGTTTACACACGCGATATGGACAGCCATTTAAGTACTTAGCTGATACAAACTGCAAGTATTTTAACAAGACTGATGTCTAAAGCTGCAGTTGTTTAAACATCTGTGTTATGCATTTCACCAGGAAGCAGTCATTTCCCTATTGAAATAAACCCATCTAAAAAAACTATTTCCAATCAAAACAGAAAATGTGGTTAGAAGCATTCCTGAATGGAACCAATCCAAAAGCTTTATTCTAGAGACACTAAGGCACATTAGACTCGGAAGAGACTTTGGGATTGTCTTGTCCCAAGTTTTTCATCTGAACATTAATTTTGGTTTGCAATATTCTTGTCCAAAATCAAAATCACAGAAGTGGAATTCCACGGGTAACTCTGAAGAGTACATTTGCCTTCTGGGAGATTCATAATCCGTGCTGTCCTAACAAAGGCTCAGTGAAAAGACCTTGCTCTCCAGGACTGGAGGGGGAGTTGAGTGGTGGGAGCTTACCTAGTGTGCATTACCACACACAAAAACGTTCCATTTCATTTAAAACTATGTTTCCAAAAGTCATTTTCTTCTTGATATTTGAAAAATATACATACACAACTTTTATATATGGACAAGGGTCTATAAGCATTTGCCTTTCTCAAATTTTTTTCACGAGATGGCAACCAGACTTAGCACACTATGTAAGAATATATCCTGAGAAATAACAAAAACTCTCCTAAATTTCACATGCACCTATACCTTTCCCTTGGGACTATTTTGAAGCCAGGTGGTATACTAATTTTTAAGAAATATGACATTTAAAGCTTCTCCAGTTAACAAGTAAATAACTAGGTTCAATGAAGAGTGACATATTAAGCACATGGCAGAACTGAGTAAGTTCTAGACTCGCCTATGAGCAGCATAACACAGCAGTCATTGTAGAAAGGATGGTGTGCTACAGCTCACTTCAGCAAGTTCATATTTCTAGATATCACTGATAATAGAAGGATGTGATTTTCAAAGCTATTTAAGCCAGTTGGTAATTTCAATAGCAACAAGGAACAACTGATTATAGGAACAAGTTCAACAAGTTCGGTGTGAATAGTCCAAGAAAATGGGTTGGTTTTCCTACATGTGTTTATATTTGCTACATGTTTTATTTCATTTCAGGAAAAATAGAACACACAAAATAAAACCTCTGAGATTTGAGATTTATTTCTGATGGTATCAAGCCAAAGTTCTGATTCTCATTTCAATAACGGATCTACAGGCATTTGCAAGGCACAGTCATTAGTTTATCTTTAAGTAAATATTTTGATTGTCAGACAGCTTGTTGCAAACAAGGCTCTTTTCCAAGTGCTCACTCTTGATGCACCCAAGCTGGCTTGAACATCACTCATTTAATAATCTGTGCTTGTGTTCCAATGCAAGACCATCCCAAGGAAGTTGAAGAACAGTGCAGGAAAATCATGCTTTGTGGGCTTTTCATTTAAAAGGACTCCAGAATACGGGGCCTGGGTTTTCTCTCAGTTCTGTGGTCTCTGCACTCCACTACCATAAAGCTTAGGAAATGAGCGATTACCCACCACCGTCCCTCGTAACTGCTATTACAGAAAATCACACACTCACAAAATAGCATTAATTGTCAGAATTAGCAACCATTTAAAAGGCAGCTGTTCTTTCACTCTTAAATAGGCTCCAAATTTCAGATTCTCCCCATGCCTTGGCTGCTCCATTTATGCCTCTTACACACGTACACACACGCATGCACACACACAATGAATCCTTAGGCAAATGATTTTTTAAATGATCTACATTCAGAAGTAAACACACACACAGAGAGAGAGAGAAAATCCTGTTTATTAAGCAACATTTTTCGCCCGAGTTCTCCATCGTTGTTACAATTGGCTGGAAAGCTTCCAGACTAAGCAGCAGTAGTTTCCAAAGCTGCAGGTGGAAAGGCCCTGTTTTGTGTGGGCTGGGGCTGGGGGTGGGGGTGGCAGCGCAGTATCTCTTTAAGAGTCAACAGTAAATTAACTTGCCCATAAGAGTGAAATAATTAGCAGTTAGTAGCTTATTAAAAGGATGGCAAAGGCCAAGCTGCCATCTGGGATCTCCAGTTTCTTGTGATTGTTATTATGTCAAGATGTGCCCGCTGCATTAGCTTTCATGTCACTGTGCCTGCCCTTACTTTGCATGTAAATTTTAGCAAAAGATGCAACACTTTTAAAATCAGATGTCCATCAGAAAGCGTTATCAGTCTGCCTTTTTATAAAGCGTATGTTCTTTTACTCCTCTGCCATTCTATTCACTACTAAATGCCTTGGGTAGTGGTGTGGGGGGGAGCCAATGATATCAATTAGATATGGTCTTTGTGTGACAGGAAACCTGAGCTTCATCAAAAACAAGGCCAAGCTGCCTCACAAAAGCACAACAGGATTGCCTCTGTTTACACACAGCGGAAACCACAGTGGCTCTGTCTCTCACACAGTTCATCCTTCTTAATGAAGCTAAAGCCAGTGAGGGCCTGCCGTTGATTGTTAGACAAGCGTGCTCAGTTCTGGAAACGGAATAAACAAGCATGCTAAAAACAAACGACAGAGTATCGTGACAGAAACAACATACATCCTAGCCGCCACTGTGTTGGCAAGAGTATATATGTATATGTGTGTGTGTGTGTGTGTGTATGTATGTATGCATGTATGTATGTATATATATATGTATAAAGATACATACACACATATACATACATGGGTATGTGTGCATATATATATGTATGTATGTATGTATATATATGTGTGTGTGTGTGTGTATCATCTGAAAAGCATGCATTTGCTATACTTTATAGTGCATATGCTATGCCCCCAATGAAGATAAACAACACACAAATTAAAAATATCCTATATGTACACACACAAAGCATATTCACTTTTCTGAGTCTGAGAATTTAAAGAGTGGAAAAGTTGAATACTAAAGGATTACCTAACAGTTTCCTTTAGAAATAATTTTTAAAAAGCCTAGTATTAAAAGCTGTTGTAAGTAAAAAAAAAAAATAGACTATATTTAAGCCAGTTTAATTTATAAGAGGTGGTTGAAAGCTGCTTTTAGCCTCCCACAGACTCTCGCCATCAAGTGTCAAAGGGTCTGGAGTATGTGTGCTCCCCTCAGCCCTTCAGCCCTAGATACTCAGTACCTAGCAGGTCATTGGCTCTCCAAAAATACTAGTTGAGGATTCAGTCTCCACGAATGTTTGTTGGGGGTTAAATACCTTGATTTGCTAATGCTGAAGGAGAGATTTTACTAAACAGATGTATATATCACCCTGAAATGTATTATTTTTCAGTGCACTTACAAATGGAAGCTATCTAGGGAAACATATTACACCACATAACCCTATCATTGAGTTTTTGGACAAACTGTACCTGTACTCAGAATCATAGACATTGCTGTCCTGCAAATCTGAGGAAGGGATTGTGATAGATTCGAGCTTAAGCACATCAATAAATGCATCATGCTGGTACTCATCAAAATTTTTCTAACAGTAAACTCTTTTGAGTTCTTTATATACAAATATATCATAAAGATAATACACTGTGATTCAACACATTCCTTACCTTCAGGCATTATCACAGTCAAGTTCCTATGGGTATACATATTGACCTGCCATTGAAAGCTAAATATCCCTTCAGATCAATCAACTTGACTTGTTAAGAAAAAGCCCAAGCAAATAGAAATCCATAATTTCATTTGTGTATTGCCAACTAGAATTTAACTAAGACAGTCCATGGGCATAGTATATGTTTTATTAATAGATCTATTGTTCACATTTACAGTTTTTAAATGGTCCAAAATAAAACAACTATGTAAAAAAAAGTCTGCAGTGTCCAATGAAAATTTCTGAACAAGGAGAGAAAGAAGTAACCCATCCTTCATACTTTAAAGCATTATTTCAAAGTCATCATTGCTGAAACACAGAACTACTCAAATCAAGTAATTTACCTTTTATGTTTCAAAAACATCCATTTTTACACCAAAGATTTTCAAAACATTAGAAAGGGGGGATGGGAACATGGAAAGAAGGCTTTTTAAAAAACAAAGCGATTTTATTCATTGTTAAGAGGACAAATCAGTGGATGAGAAACAGATGAGACAAGAGATGGAAATGTAATATTGCCTCTATTTTATTATAATTAGATATTTATAGAGCACAGATGAGTTTATTTTCATAATTAGTAGCTGGCATTGCATTTACTAATTTGCATAAATAGTTGGCTATCAAGACAGTAACTTATTTGTGGGACTCTTGAATTCTAGCAGGGACTACTGGGAGCTCAACTCCTCAAATCAGCTCCCATAATGTTATTACCAGCAAAATACAGTCTATATGAAATAATGTCCAAGTTCATGGAGCTTGATTATCTCCTTCCAGTTTGGCCAGTGTTTATTAGTTCATCATTAGAAGCTCAGTGATCAAATTTACATGGGAAAAACACACATTAAATAAGTCATAAATAGCGTCTAATATCTAAAGGCCTAGAATAGATGTTTGGCTCAACTAGTCCAGTAAGAAGAGTTCTGTGGGGAAAAAAACAAAGAAATTGAGTATCCATGACAACCCTTATGATATACATCTCATCAGTCCTTGGCAGTTATCAAAAATGATAACTACCTCTTTTCCTGCTCATTCTCAACAGTCTCCACACCCTCCTACACATGCCTACACCGTTCCACAAAACAAACTTCCTGGAACACATGACTCAAACTCTCTGATGGTACCAAGAGGAGAATGAAGGACTTCCAAAATTGACTGCTATGGGCAAAAAGAAAACTTAGCATGCCAACTGCTGGCATCCAACAGGAAATCTTGGAAAAGTGGTTTACCACATATCTTTCTCCTCTAGCCATAGGTCAAAATTTGTGGTTCATCAGTTGACTCATTTGGCAAGCGCTAAGCATATTCTTTGTGTACTTGCATTCATCTATAGGGAGAGAATGAAGTCAGGAGCTGACATATTTTAGAAAACACACTTTCAACCCATCTTGAAGCTCTCTGGTGATACAGATCCCACCTTCTTGCATGGTGGCAATCATCTGTGGCAGAGAAGGGTGTCCTGACTCAGACAGAATTGAGATACTCTAGTTTGTCGCAATTTCTACCACTGCCACCTCATGCTTCCTTCTTCTTCCTAGTTCTAGGCTTTACAGTAGCTATGAGGTTTCTGTTGGCATCTGAGTTGGCAACACCTGCTCAAAATTCAATTTCAAGGGAAAGTATTTGATCACTTGCCTCAGCATAGACAGTCTCCAAATGGACAAGGGAAAGAGGAATGGACCCAAACACACTCACAATTCTTCAGCAGAAGCCATAGAGATCATGTCTCAAAGCTAGAAAATGCTGGTTTCTAAAGAACCCTTCTGGTCAGCCACTTCTGGGTAAAAACCCCTGAAAGTAGAAGCTGACATTATGCCTGAACACCTTCTCAGTTCTACAGATGTAACCTCACAGGGCTTACCGTTCTGTCACTGGGCTTTTAAAGAATGACCTGATCTGTGGCCTATCTATTCTTTTCTCTGATAAACACTTAAAATTAATCCAAGTCCTTCCTCACTTTTAGCCTAGTATAATCTGTAACCATTTCCCTCTTATACTTGTATACAGAAGGCCAAGAGATGACCCAGTAGAGCAGGGTACTAGAGCAAAATGCCTGATCTCACTCCATGACCCTTGGTATGCCTTTGTTCAGTGGGCTGCAGTATCAAGGATAGCAGTAAGGGGTGCAAGTGTTTGATGCAGAATGACTCCATTAACAACATCACAGCTGAAGAAATTAAATCCTACCTATTTCTCCACCATATCTAAGTGTTTGAGTGAGTTAAGTATTACTCAATAGCATCCATCATGTACAGCTCTGAATCAAATTCTGAGCACATACACTATGGCTGACAATAGCAGCCAAGACACAGCCACCTATACTTTTCCCGGGGGGGGGGGCAAGGGGGGGAGGGCATGATGATTGAAACATGACCATACCCTATGCATCATGCAAAACAGTTAGGTATAGGCACTTTAAACAGAAGCATGAAGTCTGGCAGACCCAGGATACTGAACCTTAGAATATTAAGAGGTAAAGGGGTGTCTAAAGTCATTCTGGAAAGAGGGGAGATCTCAAGGAAAAGCTCCCAGGAAGGGAAAAGTAATTCGGGTTGACATAATGGGCCCCAGAGGCTTTGGAAGGCTGCAGGGCTGGCAGGGGTCACAGTGGAGCCAGATTATATGTAGAGCCTGAGACAGAAAACATCTTGACAATGACTCGATGAGAACCCGCCAAAAGCTTTTGAGCTGATGAGCTACATGAGCGGATTTAATTTTAATTTTGCTTTATTTTCACTTTTGGGGAAATGATTGACAGCAAGATAAGAAGGATTAGAGACTTTGAATCCCTTCCTCATGCAGTACATTATACTAAGCACATCTGGACATTAACCAATGAAAGTATTTGTCTTCCACATAGGTGCAATCTGTAGAGGAGAGTGGCCCAATTCCCAGTAAGTTGAATACAAGTTGTGAGAAAGGTGCTTGGAGAGAGAGTTCATTCGTGAATGCAACACTCAAGGACAGCATCAAGTAAAACGGGAATTGTGGTGTGAGTCTGGTGGGCAGAGGATTGGGGATAAGGGGCTGTTAAGAGAAAAGGGGAGTTTGCCAAGTAAGCAGAGTTGCAAGGGAAGCTGGTGGCAGGTTTGGCGGAAGCAGGAATTTTGTGTTGAAGCTCCAGGGAAAAGGTTAAGTTAGAAAGACAGGGCCACACTGGAGACAGCCTGAAAGTGAGGCGGCTAATCCTGTATCCCACACGGTAGACAGCAACGTTTACACAGTTCTGGACCAGTGGACTGACTGGAAGGGAGAAGTAACAGGGCCACAGACCAGGAGAGGATAATGACCTAGTAAATTCTGGATGCAGCTAGAGATGCAAAAGGCATTCTAGAGCCAATCACAGGATGCTCTCTCCACTCTGCCTTGGAGGGGGCACATTCAGGAAGTTAGAAAGTAGTTTCTATTGGGTTTGATGATATATCATGTACACTAATAAAATTTGTCTGAAGATCAGAGGGCAGAAAAAGCCACTAGATTAAACATAGAAGCCAGGCAATGGTGACACACACCTTTAATCCTAGCACTTGGGAGGCAGAGATCTGTCTGGATCTCTGTGAGTTCAAAGCTACCCTGGACTGACTACATGAGACTGACTCAGTCTAGGAAAGAAACAGAGCCAGGCAGCGGTGGCACACACCTTTAATCCCAGTACTTGGGAGTCACACACCTTTAATCCCAGCACTTGAGATCTCATGCCTTTGCTTGGGAAGCACACACACCTTTAATCCCAGGAAGTGACAGCTGAGCGGAGAAAGGTATATAAGGCGTGAAGAGACAGGAACTAGGGGCTTCTCAGGCTGAGGAGTTGTTGAGGTAAGAGGTGGTGGCTGTGGCTTGTTCCTTTGTCTCTCTGATCTTTCAGCATTTACCTCAGTATCTGGCACTGGGACTTTTTATGATAAAACCTTTAGAAATTCATGGTACAACTGGGTGGTGAGGAAGATGGGGCACTGGAACAGAAAACTGGTTTGTAGACAAATGACACTAAGATTGACTTTGGACATATTGAAGTGACAGTACTAGGTGACATTTATATGGATATATGTTACAGCAAATGCAAGGTGGCAGGCTGGAACTCAAGACCGATCAATGTCTGAGACACAGCTAGGAGGCAAGTCCATGGAGATCACACTTGTATCTCAGACAGGGCACATAGAGTAGTGGTCAGGGATGCTGATTCTGTTTTTGAGTCTCATTTAGAAGTCAACTAACACCTCTCTGAGCCTTGTTATCAGTACCACTAAACACAGATAATGCTACCACAGACCTCATAGATGAATGGTGGATATTAAGTATGACAAGGCCCAGAAAGCACAGAGTATGGTGGCTAGCACACAGGAATATAGCTGGTTTAACAGTGACAAAAATGACCCACAGAAAGAAAGATTCTATGCACGAAAGCCTACAGGCACCCCAAACACCACTTTTAAGGGAGAGACGAAGGGATAAGAGAATGGAGGGGATAGGAGAGAAAGGGGACCAAACATTTTCAACAGACTGAGTCATGGGCAGATGGGTGGTTTCACCTATAAAGAGGTCCCTGGCCATTGGCCTCTTCCTTTTCCCCTCCCCTACTCTTTTTCCAAAGGTGTCAATCCAGGAATGGAGTTAGGACTCAGGGTGGCAGGTTTGAGAATGAATCCATCTGGACTCAGTATTAAAGGAGCAGGCAACCACCCAAGCTCAAAGTAGAAAGGGCCAAAACACTCCCAAGGCAGCTATACAGAAAACACAAAACTGAAATGAAAGATGACCAGTTCATGGCCCAGTCCTCCGCTGAGCATTTTGAATAACTCATCAGCCCCATCTTTTGGCCTTGTCCTCACACTAGAACTTACTTGCCCTTCTTGTGCTCTTTGGCATCCCTTGAGGGAAACAGCAGTGCCCTGGCCCACCAAGATGGGAGAGTTATCCGGAAGGGAGAACTGGATGGAGACACACATTGCTAATTTATCAGTTAGCTTCTCCTTCACTCCAGATGGTGTGCCAGCTTCTTTGAGCTTAGGAATGGGTGGGTGAGTTGAGCCACCCGAAGGTTCGAAGTCAAAGTATAAGAAGCCACCTACTTGTCACCTCCCCTCCCTGACCACCTGGCAAAAGGCTGGCTTTGTACACTCGCAGCCCTCATTACCTCCTTCTCTTCCTCCTTCCAGTGTTACATGTTTTTATTTCTACATTTTTTCCATGCTTGCCTGGTTCCACCTTTCTTAGCCTATTGCCCCTTAATATTCCATCTCCCACAAATCCAAAAATTACAGCACTAAAGAAAAATAGAGCAAGAAAGAAACACTTCAAAAATCTACAGTTAGTAAAATTAGGCAATTCTTCAATCATCTCCCCTCTTTCTTCCATGTTCGCCCTGGTGCTGATGATACCCCAAATTCAGTGGTGCATAAAAACCGGCAGTTTTGAGACACCTTTTCCTATCTCCCCTGTTCCTGAAACATACATCACAAGAAGGATCTTAGAACATCCTTCAATGGAATAAGACACATTTCTACACAGCATGCCTACTACCAGAGACTCTGTTCCTGCTAAACACCACATGACATCATGCATAAGGTTCAAGCTGACTTTACAGGAAAGCAGAACTATCCCCAACACTGTACATGGGGTTCATTGAAGGGCAATGATCACCATGGCTTTTTAATTTATTTAACATGTTGTTAAAAAGCAGTAACTTTTAATACACCCTATACATTCATCGAAATCAACGATTCCTCTCACATACATGGATAATTCAGAGTACACATTGACAGGTTGATAGAATGATAAATAAAGTGATCTATACCTTTACTTCTACCTACAGAAAGGAAGCAGAAGATCCAGTTAAGGAGAGGAAGCATGGTGTCCACCATGGAGGCGGCAAGAGAGAGTGAGAGAAAGAGAGTGAACATCAGCACACTGTAGGTACACTGAGAAGAAACATACATGGCAGATCTCAGGACAGACAGCACAGGAAGTTGCCCCACATCATCCTCAGGAGGCAGCACAAAGCAAATGCATGATGGGAGGCTTATGGAGCAAATGCTGGAGTCAGCCCACACTGCTTCCATCGGCTTCATGATTAAGCTTCATCTCACTCATTTCTTCTCGGTTATATCCTTAGACACATGGCAAAGTCTGCATGCAAAAGTATAGCACAGCCACATGGATGTGAAATTGCACACATATAACCAATCTTAAAGAGCATGGTTAGGGAAAATCTTTGAGAATCTCAGTTCTCTTGTATTTTCCCAACATTCACATGAGACATGAGGACCAGGCTGTGGCATACAAGTATAAGGGATGCACACACAACACACATAAATAATACAAGTATTTGTGGACACCAAATATTAATTTTGGAGATTCAGTGGGAACCAGGCAGATGCCCCTAGCTCCTGTGTGCAGGGATTAAAAGAAGGCAGGGGAGAGGAATGATGGCTTTAAGGTAGTCATTGCAGGGGTAAGAATGGGTGAGGCGAAGATGGAACAGAATGAGAGGACAAGGAATGAAGTCAAAGTGTTTTCTTAAGTCAAATCAAGCCTCCAATAGTAACTTAAAACCTAAGTGGCACCATCACCCAAAAGAATTCTGCATCTTTTCTCGAAGCCCCCCATCTCAGCATCTGTGTTTGCATAGCTCTTTTCTTCTCTCTCGAAGGGACACTAGCCTGAAACATGGTCATACTTGAAGGCTGCACAAGTGTACATGTGAGGTTAGAGTAAGGAGCATGCTAAAGAGTCTCCAAATGCTGTTCATACCAATTGGGATCTAACCTTCCTATGGTGCATTAGTGTGCCTGAAACAAGCTAAGTTAAGATTAATCATATCAGTCCATCTGCCTGCCCTGCGATACTAGCAATGTGATGTGTGCAGTACTCTGAGGCACTTGAAATGCCAGAAGACCATACAAAGAGAAACCAGGAGCACAGAATTGGAGAACACAGGAGGAGGTCCTGTCATAAGGACTCTGATGGCCTGCTTTTATGGTGTCACTTGTCATCAAGTGTGGACTGTTAAAGTCCAGCAATTCATAGAACTCTGTTCATATTTCTTTAAAGGGAAAGGCTTATCTTCCTCAAATTATCCATATCAAGCCCATCCCCTACCCATACTAACTTCACAATTCTTGGTGTTGTGTCCCCTCACTAAGCTACAGGAACAGGCGGTCTTCATTCTAGTCCATAATCTAACCCTAGAGGACTCACTTGACCCTCTCCTTCAGATATATACTGATATCTGCTCTCTAAAAAAAACCAACACCATCTTGAAATTTATGGAGTCCACACCTTGGCTCATGCTCTGGAATACACTTATATTAGAAAAGTAGCCTTATTAATTCAGGATGCCCTCAACTGCCCACCTCCAACTGCTAAATGGTATCTTGCAGCCCTGGATGGTTACTTGATCCAATGGCATCACCCTCATAATCAAATGGTCAGTTTGACAGAGTAGAGGGAGGGAAATGGCCCTGTGCTCTCCAAAGATCAAGAAACAAAAATCTTATGTGGAACTCCTCCACATCTTTCTTTTCTTTAATCCTCCCAAAGGCACATTGAGTTTGATGTGTGTTTTGAAAAGAAACAGATAAGAAAAATTAAAGAACAGTCTTTTGGTGACAGGGCAAAGCAGGTAGACCAGTCTTGCAATCACCCCAAGGCTTGGAAGAAACACAATGGCAGCAATTGAACAGTGAAGCAAAAGACAATTTTAAGTGGGCTCGGTTCTCAGATCCTGATTTGGGCTGATAATGTGGAAAATTTTTACTGAGGAGAAGAAGGCTTCATTCACAACCCACCCCATGCCTAGCTGAGCTGAATTTCCTGCACACTTCATTCCCTGCATATTTGAATATTTTAGGTTGCAGATGCTGAATTTACGGATCTTTATATGCAGTTTTCTTCAGGGTGTATAATGAGTTAGAATCCTACCACGAGGACATTAGCATGTTCTTTCGGTGATTCCTTTTATTCTTTTATAAAGAATTTAAAACAGTAATGCCCCCCCAAGGGCTTCCTTTGACCAGAAAGGGCAGAGTGTCATTAAGATGGCAATGGAATGGAGGGGTGGACACGTGGTGGCAAACCTTTACCCAGAGTAAAGTTCAGGGAGAGACCCTGCTCCTTACTCCCAAGCTGGGCCCCAGCCTGGGGCCGAGGAGCAGCAGGAGGAAGTTAACTGCCTGGTTGCTCTGAAATTAGCTTCATTCACCCCCATTATCAACGTGTCATGCCTTATTTCATGCTTCCCTCTGAGAGGCAGCCCAGCAGGGCAGTGCCCCGCCTGGCCCAGAACCACAAATGGTAGGGAGGAATGGAGAAGCTGGGAGGAGGAGGAGGAGGTGGGTCACCACAGTGCATCAGGAAAGGTGTTCCTCAGCAGCAGAGTGGCCATGGCTCCCACTCTGGCCCACAGCAGGAGGCACAGGCAGCAAATGGCCTTCTATGGGGGAGGCTCTGAATGACCAGCCAGAGGCACAGAGGCAAACAGTCAGGCATCTGCAGGACCACAGCACCTACCTTGTTCACTCATCATAAGATGGGAAAGGCCTGAAGGGGCGAGAGAGAGAAAGAGAAAGGGGAGGGGGGAGAGAAGATGGTTAGAAATCCCAACTGCAAAGCAACATTCTCTTAATTGTTGCACAGAGGGAGGTATAGTGAGGACACATGCACACACTCAATAGCATGCAACACACCCTGAACACCAGCCCCCACGCTCTGGAAGAAGGCTGGCCCTCTCCCATCTAGAGAACAGATTTCCGTTCACTGAATAATACGAAGAACTTCCTTTTTATTGTTATTCTAGGCAATCCATAGGATTTGTGATGGATCTACTAAGATTAGTTCTCTGGCAAGGAGACTGGAAAGTATCAGGTTAACAGTTTCTTTCTTTCAAATTACTTGCATCAGTAATACATGTTCACAGCAGAAATTGGGGAAAACTCCAAGAGTTTAAAAAAAAAAATCAGTTAAAATCTCACCATTCAGTGAATGCCATCCATCCCCCCACACACACCATGCATTATATCATTCTCTGCATAAATTGAACACATCAGCATACTTCTTACTTGCAAGGGTTGCTCAGACTACCTAGCGCCATTTCTGTTTTGTTCACTTTAACCAGTGATAACCACACTAGGTCTCCTACCTCTTCTGCTACACTACCAAAGTCTTCCATGTCCGTGAGGGAAGCCCAGCCCTGAACTGAGTGGATTAAAGCAGGCAGCCAAAGTCCCAATAAACAACTAACAGGACCTCTGGAGAGCCCTGACAGGGGGCACACTAGGTTCTTCAGGACTCCTCTGGACATGGGAAGCATTGGCTCTGATAGATCTGCTAACAGCAAGGGTTTCCAACTGCACAGGAGCCAACTACACTGGCCATTTGCTCTTGGACTGCTTCTGCTGCCACTGAAAATATCTCACAAAACCCAGATCACCCCCGAGAGCCTCTACTCGAAGCAAAACTCAGGGATATAGAAGATTAATAAAGGACAAAAAAAAAAAAAACCCCTAAAGTATGGAAATCTCTAAATGTTTTTGGAGATTACTAGAGATTTAGAAAAGTAATCAGAGGCTAAATGTAGGTCAAGAAACTGACTTTTAAAAGATCAGTGATATATTAAATACATAGACACACGTGCCATAAATGTCATGGACTCTATTTTTTGAAACAAATTTCATTAAACTATAATCATATTTTAAAAGCTCAGGTTCTGGCATTCAGTGCAGTAGGACCAGGATTAATACTCGTGGAAGAGTGAATCATGCCAAAGCAAATGAGTCTCAAATTTGCTTTGTTCAAAAAAACTTTTTTTTTTTTTTTTGGTCTTCTGCAGGGCTGAGGAATAGAAGGAAGAGAGGAGAAAAGAGCTTAGATTTTAGAGGAGGAAGCACACAGAAACATCCTTTTCTTCACAGCTGATGGTTCTGGGCCAAGCCCTAGGTACCAACATCAAAGTCAAAAGCACAAATGGGAAAGGATGTGGGGTAGGGGCCGGGGTCTGCGGAAATGAGGGGACAGAAACAGAGCATGCATAAATCCAGAGAGCTTTGTCACCTATGAGAAATAAGTGTAAAGATCTGGGAAGATATCAGTATAAAATAGGATGCTTGAAAGTTGTTTCTTCTTGGTGGGGCGGGGAGGCAATTGTTATACATCCCAGACTGGAGATGCTTACAACTTCAGCAGGAGTAAGGAGATGGGAGATTCCACCTAAACCAAAAATATATCTAACATTTTCCAAAAGAAGAGTAAATAGGCCACTTGGTAGTAAACCCACCCATGGGGCTCCAGCTAATGTGCTTCCCAAAGCAGATTAAAAGTGAATATGCAGGACCCCACCCCAAGCAAGCTAAATTAGAGTCCTGGGGTGGGTTGGGGTGGGAATGGGAGGGTTGCTGGGACAAAATCTAAAATTTAAATCAGTTGCTCACAGGATTCCCATGCTCAAAGAAATTTGAGAGCTACCCCTTTATAGTGGCATATAAATCAAATTCTGGTAAATTAAATTGTATGATAAATGTAGCAAGAAGAACTGGATGTTTAATGGAACCCTGCAGTGGATCTTTTTGTGAAGGGAAGAATCTTTTTAAAATGCAAATAACCTACCACCTGTGTTTTTTAAATTTCAAAGACATACTTATCGGGTTTTATTAGGCTACCTACATAGTTGTAGCATTATCTCTCAAGTAAAAGGTTCATCCTCTTCCTCTTCTAAAAACCTCAAGTAGAAGTATCAAGCCAGGAATGCAGCTTTAGGATCCTAATGTCAAACTTTGGCATTGAAGAGAATAAAGCAAAATAGACATGAATGCCAGGAAACAGGTCTCAGGAAGGGAGGAGGCCGTAATGTGGGGCTTTTAATTTTACTTTTTGTAAGGAGGATTTTACTTTTTTTTAGGAGTGGCATATTAGTATCTTTTCTTGTACAAACCTATCTTCAAAGCTTACAGAATTTAGTTGCCAATAATTCCGGAGTACTCTGTTCTATTCTAGAATTCTTTTTCTTCCCTTTCTACCTCAAAACACGATTTGCCATTTAAAATCTCAGCAATAATTGAAGAAAAGGGGGGTCATGAGTTGGGGAGGCACATGGGAAGGGTTGGAGAGAAGGAAGGGAAGAAATGATATAGTCATATTTTAATTTAAAAAAATAGCAAATAAAAAATTTCAGCTCTTTCAACTGCTAATGAAAGTATCAACAACCAACAGACCAAGCTATGCAAATATTACTATATGCAAAGCCTGGGATGAGGAGTAGGAACACAAGTAAGTAAAACTCAGCATCCTTGGCCTCCAGGAATTCTAGCAAGGAAGGAGTCTGTGTGTTTATATTCACAGGCACACACAGATGGCTCAGTACTAGTGTGTGAACGTGTAGAGGAGAACATTTAATAAGTGGCTCCAGAGACAGATTAGAACCTCACCTCTGCTACTTTATATCTTGTAACTTTAAGAAAATAGCTGAATGTTTCTGGACTTTGATTTTTTTCCCTATCTAGAAAATACGGATATAATAATGATCACTTCATATATTGCTTTGAGGTTTAAATATACTCATACAAGTTGATGTCAGTGGTTCTCAACCTTCCTAATGCTTCTGTCCTTTAATACAGTTCCTCATGTTGTGGTGATCCCCCCCAACCATAAAATTATTTCATTGCTACTTCATAACTGCAATTTTACTACTGTTGTGAATCGTAATGTAAATATATGATATGCAGGATATCTGATATGTAACCCTGAGAGAAGTTGCAACCTACAGGATGAGAACCACCGGCCTAGGCCTACATATGATAAGGGTTGTGTAAGGGTTGCTGTTATGCACACCATGCTATGAAAATATATGGACACACAGAGAAACATTTATCTATTTGGTGTCTGACACAGTATATGTTTGACAGTTGAATGAAAAATGAATAGGTAGTATATAATAGTTAAGTACCAAATTATAAATCCATGCAAGAAGGAGCAGGAACTGATGAGGGGATATTGCATATTCAGAGAAAGTTCTTGCAAGACAGGGAAATTTGAAATACGACTTCAAAAACAGCTTAAGGACTGAGAGTATGGCTCATTTTTACCTCGACCTTGCAAGCATGAAGACCTGAGTTACGGTCTTAGAACCCACATGAGAATGCCAGACATGCTGGCTCATACTTATCATCCCAGGACAGGAGAGGCAGAGACAAAAGGATCCCAGTCTATCCTAATCTGTCAGCTTCAAACCAATTTCAGACCCTATCTCAAAGGAAGTAGACAGCTGAGGTTTCCCTCTGCCCACCTCCCCCCCCCATACACATACCTGTACACACATATGCATACATACACATACATTTAAAAAAAATGGTTTAAGATTTGGAGAAAGAGTTAGCATTATGGCTAACTCCATCACCTCCTAAGACCACCCTGTTCTGCTTTCCAAAAATAAGGGCATTTCTGGGCACATGACAGGCATGAAATAATATACTATATGGAAAAAGCAATAGACATATATAATTAGCTTATATAAAAAATAGATAATCCTAATAATCTGAACATGGAAGCAATAAGCTTCAAAACTAAGGAAAATGGCCTTGATCTTCCAGCTGATGGGAGACACTGAAGGTTCATGGACAGGAAAATGACCTGTAAAAAACAATGTTGGGGAAGACTATTTTTGCAACAGCAGGGATGAAATGAATTAAGGAAATGAGACAAAAGAAGAAAGATCAGTCATAGGCAAAGGACCCAGTGATTATCAAGTAGCAGAAAGGAAAGGGGAGAGAGAGGATTTAGCAGGCTTTGATGATGAATAAGATGCTTTGAGGAGGGGCAGATGAGAGATGGGAAAATGGAGAAACAACAGAAGAAATAGAGAAAGTGAAATGAGGTGGGGAAATATATTTAGAGTGGAGGGAGATAATGGGTTCTGTATCAGACATGATGAAGTCAAAGAGAAAGAATTTTCAAGCAAAAATGCCCATCAGGCATTTACCACTATGATGAAATGGTCTGAGAGGGGATCCAGTTGAATATAAGGACTTAAAACACTCTCTTCATGGCACAGGAGATAAGTGAAGGAAGTCTGAAGGAAAGGGGAGATAGCTCTGTCTTAAAAGATGGGAGGATGCTGAGGTAGTTTTCTATGTATTTAACATTAAAATATTCTAATTATATTTTTTAAAATAGAAGAACTATATGGTTTCCAACAAAAATTATAAAAAGTAATCCTCAAAAAATCTTAACAGAGAAGCACATAATTAGCACAAAAAGAAGTGGTAGCCACACTGGATATAGGTAATATGTATGGTTGATGGGGGAATGGGCTAAAATGAAGATGGGCTTTCTGGTCAACCACAAAGGACAGTCAAAATGCACGCTAACATCAGTTACCCCCATGACTACACAGCCAGCCTCAGAGCTAGCTTGCTGGCTTTGGTTGAAATATGGCATTTATTCTGGATCTGGCATTCCAAGGCTGTCGTAAAGACATGGGCTGAGTCACAGGCCCATAGGAATAAAGGGAATTATAACTTTTAAAAACAACCCTATCTTAGATTTTGGATTTGAGCAGATACTAAATTATGACTCGAAATTCAGCTCAGGAAGAACTCACATAAGGTAGGTATGGAGCAGGAGATGTGATTAAGTGACCCTCTGATAGGCAAGACATTAAGAGTTGCCAACATAGAATTCTTAGGGAACTATACTACCTTTTAAAAATATTTACAATAATAATAGAAAGAAATAATTAAAGTGTCTTCTATCTGAACCCTGACAAAGTGCTACTCTAGCTGGATCTAGGAACATGCTGGACCTCAACAAGGTATCTCATACAAAATGACTCCCTCTTGTTTTGATTTAAATACTATTTGTGTCTGTATATCTGTGGCACACAGGTTCCTGGAGTATATACTAGAACAAAAGAAAAAAAAGTCAATCAATTAGACATGTAAAATTGAAGTTGCCTTAGAACAGACTGTAAATCATATGTAAAGTTTATGCGAAATATACATATGGCTACCTAAACTATGTTATACCCTTCAGAAAAACCCCTGTGGAGATAGCTCATTTTGCCACTCAGGAAAAAATGGAAATAGCTATGAAATCTAATGGTCATGAAGGAAGCCTGTCATGAGAATGACTAATACAGAGACTAGAAACCATTTGTTAAAACAGGCATGAGGAGGATGCTATGTTCAGGAATCAGGCCAGAAGTTGAAGATCTCCATTATTTAAACTAATGTTATCTCTGTCTCAACCAGGATCACCCCATCTGCCTGAGAGGACTTTCAATTCATTCATCCTTCCTTCCTTCCTTCCTTCCTTCCTTCCTTCCTTCCTTCCTTCCTTCCTTCCTTCACCTTAGCTGGGCAATTGGGAAACAGGCTGGGCAATTTCAAAACAGGATAGAGGAAGAGCAAAGATTCAGGAAGGAAAAAACAAGATCTTTTCCAAGATTTTTAATTCAAGTGAAAAATTCTCATTAACCATCTCTTCTCTTTTTTTCTATACCAAAGAAGCAAGATTAAGCGTCACTAATTGCTGCAAGCACCAACAATGAATCCTTACAAAGCCACAGAGATTTTTTTAATTATACAAAACCAGAAAGTAATGAAACATTCACCTGGTAGTTTCAGAACTAAAGAAACAGGGAAGATGGAAAGGTTAACAGAAAGCAGGCCTGCAATGATCTAGTCTCGAGGGTGAGGTGACTGGGAATCTGGGAGAGTAGAAGAAAAAAAAAATCTCATGCTGGGATTTGCATTTTAAAGAGAGAAGTAGATTAGTATATGTATTTCTATTCTTTCCATTTTTTGTGTGTTTGTGGCAGGTATATATGTGTGCACATTTGCACGTGGGGTCTGAGGTTGATGTCAGGAAGCATCTTCAGTCACTGTTCTACTTTATTCAATGAAGCAGTGTCTCTCAGTCAAAGCCAGAGCTCACCAATGTTGCTAGTCTCGCCAGCCAGCTTCTTCTGGGGATGCCCTGTCTCCACTCTCAGAGGCTGGAATTACAGGTGGGTCACAATATCCACTAGCACCTATGTGGATTCTGGTGTTCTGAAGATGTGAACTCTGATCCTCATGCTTGAGGAGTAAATGCTTAACTGTTTCTAAGCAGCCACAAGACATATTTCCATCTAAAATTGAGATTCTTCCTTTCTGGGGCCATTTCTTGGGAGTTATTGATCCATCTCCCTCTTGATAATGCAAATCTGGACATGAGACATGTTCAGACTCAGCCTCTGACATCATTATGTGAGAAGATCACCAGGACAGACAGACTGAAGATCTCCCCTGAAAGACAGGAGCATGTTATATAGGGCCTCTGGGACAAAGGAAGGAGGAGGTATGTAGGCTGAAGTTTGCCACTATGATGAGACAAAGGCACAAAGAGTGGCAAGAGTGCTTAAAGGGAAGAGGAAGAAAGGCTCCACTTAAGTCCACAGCTGCCTCCGACCAGTTCTTCTCTGGGAAATTCCTGACTTTCACTACAGACAGTAGTCTCCTTTTCTACCAGGAGTTAACTCCTACCTGACAGCCCAGTCCAGGACTGATTCATAGTATGCTCAATGACTTAAATGCAAACATTCATAACTCACGATCCAGATGTTGTGATGACCTACAGCTCAAATTAACAGCTAATTTACCAGCTACTAGAAAGGGGGTCTTAAAGGATAGGAAGAAACAAATAAATGAAATTTAATTTTAAGGGCTAGGCTTGATCGTGTGTGCTCACAGTCATAGAACTCAGAGGGCTGAGGAAGAAAGATCATAAATTTGAGGCCAGCTTGGGCTATATGTGTCTCAAAAAATATTAAGGGGCAAATATAAATTCTGGCACATAAGCACAGACCCATATCCCTAACACTCCAGAAACTAAAAAGTTCAAATCTCCCCTCTCCTCAGCACTGACTGTTGGCAGGATTTAGGGTCAGAGGATGGGATCATATGTTAGGAAGGGAATGAGTCAGGTAGGTTATGAGGAGCCCAAAGTCATAGTAAACACAGAATGGCTGAAGGGACTTTCATATTCACTCAGATATTAGAAAGCTAGGTAAAGATATGAGCACTGCTGTCAATCATGTTAAAAGTTGCACATGCAATATGAAGAGGCATCCAACATGAACAGAAGGTAGAACAAGGAGGTAGTTCCATGAACTAGAAATGCAATAGAAGATAATCCATGTGATGCTCTAAGCGTTAGCTACCCAAAATCCCTGTAACACTAAGATTCATGACCACAAAGAAACCAAGTAACATAGTGGATGGAATCAGATGGAAACATTGACATTTGGCTCATTCTTACCTATTATGAAATAATAATTTTAATTGGTTCAAGCTACTATTCTAAGAATAGTACCCATGACCACAATGGTAGGTGTCAAGGAAAGCCTACTACCGCTCCAGCCAAGCTATACAAGCTTCCACATGGTTACATAACAGCCATCCTAGGCTAATACTTGAGAAGTCCCATCTTTCCCACAAGTTTGGCAAAGTACTATGGATCAGTTGAACAGATAGTCTAGCAATGATGGTGGTGGTGGTGGTGATGGTGGTGGTGATGGTGGTGGTGGTGGTGGTGGTGGTGTCCAGAAACACAGTAAAGAAAGGGTCCTGGTGCTACTTCTTTAAGCAGGGACCCACTAGACACTTGCCTCTGAGTTTTGTCTTTCTATGACTTAATCCTCATCATCCAGCCCTTTGTAGGGCAGTATCTGAATCAGATGATCATTGTTTGCCTGTGGGCCAACCTTGTTCTGATAGCATGGTGACTGGATGGGACAGAAAGTGCTGCTTCCAATCATGACTCTGAGTCACTGACAGCTTTGGCATGGCATAATCACGGGGTCAAAGACCTTTACAACATTCTCCTGATCTATTTCTTCTGTTAGAGGCTAGAAGTGATGAGATTTCCTCATGAATGAATGCCAGAGATGGCAAAGAAACAAAAGCAGCCCTGCTTTTCTAAGGGTTAAAGGAGCAACAGGAATGACTTTTAGAAAAGACTCATCCTACAACAGAAGAACTCCTTGATCTCCCTGTCACGAACTTCTCTGAAATCACTTCTCATTCACGAATAACATAAGACCAGAAAGAGCAGCTGATGTTCCCAATGAAAGAACAGCATCCAAAAAGATCGTGGTATGCCAGATTTAACAGAATCAAAGGGTGGCCCCATGCTAAGTGAAACAGACCAACTGTGCAAGTCCAGAAGGGGAGCAAAATGACTTAGCAGTGCACACAAAAATAGTACAGTTTTCATTGACTTCAAGTTCTGTTTAACACTAGAGTCAATAAAAAGGAAAGCTAAAGAGTTTGGTGCTGCCCTGAATGGGTCTAGAATCTAGAACAAGGGGAAGGGAGATGTCTGTAATGAATTGATCCCAATCGTGCCCATAGTACTGTATGCTATGTGGGCATCCTTCTTCAGAATAGGTAGAGAAAAGAAAAAAAAAAGCTCATTTTTCAGGGAACAATGATCTAGATGAAAGAATAAAACCCTTAGATGAGAATGGCCAAAGAAACTGGAGATGTTTTAGTCCTTAGAAAAGAAACTCCTCAAAGACAAAAAGCCTTGACTTCAAACACTTGGAGTGTAATTAGATCTGTTCCATGGGTCTCCAAGGGCTGGAAGCCACACAGGTGTGGAACGCTGTAGCAAGTGAGGATAAGAAAGGGCTCTCAAATACTCTGCTCTGCTGGAACAGAATGAAAAGACCAAGGGATCAATGTGCTGCTCATTGCCAAAGGGGTTCAAAGTAAGTCTGAATAAAATTTTACACAAAGGATTTAAAACTTTGCTCCAGAGTCTTAGTGACCCATCAGGTCCCTTCCATCCAAAACAAACTGATTCTAACAAGATTGTGCGGCAGGCAGTGGGCATGTATCACAGAGAAGTCTCGATTCCCCAAAGAATGCAATATTCCCTACACCACAGGAGCCCGTGGGGGCCCAGTGGGAAAGGGAAAGCTGGCTAAATTGTAAGGGTGGTAGCTATACCTCCTGGTGTCCTAAATGCTATTGGAGGAACACAAAGGGGGGCCACTCATCCTGCTCTTTCTGCCTCCCTCCTTCCTCTAACATCCATGTGCTTGTAGGCTTAAGAGTGAAGCTCCGCACCCCTCATCGTCCACATGACTTTCTTCCAAGCAGCAGTTCTCTAACTTTGGCCTTATCAGACTCACCTGGGAGAACTCTTTCTGTAATGAGGCTGGCTGTCCTTTATTAACTCTCCAGGCCATCTTGGTGCTCTGCAAACTTCTGCTCTCTGTAATCCAAAGTGTAACTCAAGTCCCAGCTCTAACTCAAATCCTAAGGTGTGGAGCAAGTTAACTTTTTTACGCCTCTTTCTAAATTGTCTACCTCTCACCTATAAAACATGCCCCCAGGAACACTGTGATGATCACATGCAGCAACATGCAAAAAAGCACACGGCTTGAAAACCTATAATGTCTGTCACTGTTTAGAAGACTGATCTCTTCAGGGCACCTCTCTGACCCCTCCCATATCTCACCAACATTTTGATTGACTGACGGATGGATTTGAGACATCTTACTACATAGCTCAGGCTGGCCTTGAACTGGCAATGTTCTTGCCGTAGCGCTCCCCTCCCCCCACCGCCGAGTGCCCTGAATTATATGTATGCACTACCTAGCCAGGCCCAACATCATTTCTCTAATAAGCTGGCAGCACGAGTGGACCCCTGCCCACTGTATCCTCAGAGTCTTCCATTTGTGCTCACAGTCAGCAAAGTTGCTCCACAAGGGAACTCACTGTCCTGGACTCTGGGCTACATTCCATCTCCCACCCCTCCTGAGGCCTGGCCCAGCAA
The DNA here is from genome assembly GCF_004664715.2 of Peromyscus leucopus. NCBI lineage: Eukaryota > Metazoa > Chordata > Mammalia > Rodentia > Cricetidae > Peromyscus > Peromyscus leucopus. Next base: position 56,293,330 of record NC_051075.1, on the reverse strand, counting down.
TCTGGCCAGCACAGCCTATGTCCTTATGAGCCCTCCATAGCTGGTCTAAAGCCTGACGAGGTCTCCACGAACAGGCTGTGTGACTTAGCTGGGTGAGGTAGATGTTCGATAGCCTCATTTCTCCTGAGAATAACTGTTCTGTGCTATTCTCGTCAATGGTGTTCTGAGTAGCACAAATCTCTGCATGGGTTTTCCCATATACCCCAGGATGCTTGGGACTCATTGTCCTTTACTACCAAATGCCTCTGGTGCCTCTCGTCATTGAAGTAACAAAGAAGCATCCCCACGAGTATCTGATGAGCTCAGACCACGGTAGATATTTCTCTAATTCTCATCTTGTCCTCCAGAAATGATAAATGGAATGTGACTAAAACTATCATCCAGTGGGTGTGGTGGTGTGGTGTGCCTTTTTAATCTCCCTCCCTTTCCTCTTCTTTCCCTTCCTTTTTTCCTTCCTTTCTTCTTTCTTTCCTGCATTTAACAGAGTCTTGACATAGGGTATAGTCTGACCTCAGACTGATTATGTAGGCCAGGCTAGCTGTGATCTCATGATCCCCCTGCCTCAACCTCCTTTGGTTTGGGATTAGAGGCATGTTCCACAACTACCAGCATGGATCTTCCTTTCTAAGGCAATAAAGGAAAAGATTTTAAAAGTCCTTAGAGAGAAAACATCAAGCCATGATTTTAATATAGCCAAAGAGGAAGGCAGTCTTAGTACCTTACTCATCACAGCTATGGGAGCCAAGAGGGTCTTCCAAGGCCTGTATTGGGCAATTGATTAGAAATTAAGCAGTGTTGGCCCATCCAAGGGCCCCCTTCCAATTCAATTACACATAGCAGAGGTGGATTTTTCTGTAACCTGGATCTCCCACCAAGCTGGGTCTAAGAAGAGCACTGAATAAAAAAATGATTCAATTACTACCTGCCGTACAGTGACTCCCAATAAAAAGCCAACTTCCATAAAATCATGGGACAAAACTGTGGGCTGAGTTGTGCACATTCTCCAGCCACTCAGGAAGCATTTATAGTGTGTCTGCCAAGTACTGGAACCCCTCTAAGCTAGGAACACACGGTAATAAGTAGGGGTGAAGTTGGTGGCATGTATGCTTTGATAGAATTCCCTTCAAGATGTCTCCAGGACCATAGAGATCAGAGCTTATAATGTGTTCTGCCAACTTTGAATGTACTGTCAGCTGTGGCTTAACTAACTTGAGTCAGTTTGTTCATAGGTAACATACACCTAGTAACAGCATCTACGTTATGGGGGTGTCTAAAGAATGAAATAATATATGCAAAACTTAGCATTTCGGTGCTTGGCTCAATCAATGCCAAGCATTTTTCCTAGTGAGGTAATAGGAGAAAAATCAAGTGGGACTATTAGCCAAAAGAATAGGAAAGAAGAGACAAAATATGCTCCCAGTAGTGCTGAAGACATGAACTGTTAAGTCTTAGTGATAGGAAGACATTCTTTCAGTTCCACAGTATCTCAATCAGATGATCTGGTCATAAGCACTCACAATGGACAGAGCCTGAAAGCTCCTCTGACTCAAATCCTTCACAATAAAGGGGAGAAACCTGCTACCCTGGAAGGCTACACTGTTAGCCAAGTGCACACAAATCCTGAATACAGCAGGAACTGTGCAGAGGGAACCTTAGATGTGATTTAATCTTGGAGTCTACCACACCTCTTTCTGACCTCGAGTAAAGGGCATAGTGTCTTGGAGCCTAGGGTTCTTCTGTAAAGTGGTAGAGGCCTGACACGTGAGTCCCCTTGTCCCCTTTTACTGTGATCCTAAGGCTTTCTTGATGGCCATACATAGGATGTAAAGACACCTCTAGACTAGATGCTTGAAAATCAAGACCCAAAAGAGAGGAGTGCAGAAGGGGGTGGGGGCATATGGTATATGTGTGGAGAGGGTGTACATCAGACACAGGGAGCATATCTCTGGACATTAACAAGACAATGGAAAAGAAGACATTGTTTACTTGAGTTTGGGCTTTTTAGCCTTTGTAAATGTTCATCTATGAAACAGAAATTTTTATTACAAAGATCAAACAAGACTTAGCAGAGCAGCTGTTGCACACTGCTTACTGTGTATCCATGTTCTAAAGAGTACATGTGGAGCTCTGTCTTTAAAGTAGCCCCGTGAGCTAAACGTCCTCATTCTCCCCATTTTACCAACACAGAAAGTAGAACCCACAAAGGTAAAGTAGTGTGAACAGGTCAATTGCTTTAGCAGAATCAAGAGGTCAGCCCCAGCATCTGGCTCAGAGTCTTGGGCTTTATGTAAGCCAGGGTAGCCAAGCCTTTCCTTAAAGGGCCAGACGGTATACTGGGTTTCCTCAGTTCGTGCTTTGTAGCTCACAAGCAACCCAGACTGTAGGAGAGGAGTGAGCAGAGATGTGCTCAGATAAAAACTTTATGAACAGTAAAAGCCAAACTTCACAAAGTTTGTGTGTTGCCAATTAGTCTTTGGTTGTCCTTCACCACTGAGACATGTCAAGGTCCTTGACATTTGCCAAACTCACTCCAGCCTGTGATGTCTTCCCTGCAGTACCTAAGCTGCTGTTCGAGAACACACCTGAGAAGTGGTCCACAGAGATCACTTGGTGGTGGATGGATGCTCATTCTTCCCCATCCCTAATCTCCTCTATCCTGCTCCTCCTATGAACAAGATCAAACAGGTGGTCCATGCAGCATGTAGCATGAGAGGTGAAGACCGAGACTTCAGCAAGGTGGACCACAACTTCCACAGTGCAGACAACCCCGATGCTCCCAAAGGGAAGAGAGACTGGAAATCCAAGGCCAGTGTTTGTCAAAGGTTAATTCATTGACACTCTGGGCCTTTGATAAAATGATGGTTCTGCCTTAACATCTCTAGGTGGACCCTGATCATCTGCTTTTATACTGAGCTCTTAAAAAATGCCGGTACTGCTGGTCCTACTGCCACACATGGGCCTTCCACAGCATCCCCTTGGTGGCCTCAGGCCTGAGTCACACATGTTAGATGCTGTCTCCTGACCACAGGAGCACATCATCATTCCTCGCCTGGACTGAGTGACTCCCTGGAGACAAGGCAATGCTCGGGACAGATAACTAGGTCCCCTGGCTGACTTACACTGAAGTGGAAAGGCAATGAGGGGCAGAGGTCAAGGGTCAGCAGACAATGGAAGGCACAAGCTCCACTGTTAGTTCTTTTGGAAGCAGGAGACTAGGCTTCTGAGGGGCCCCTGCAGACAGCAGCCCCTCCTTCTGCGCTTGCCTGAGTCCTGATGGACAGAGCAAGAGGCCTATTTCCTCACTGGGCCTGTGAATAACTAGGGCACATCCACAAGGTCACAGTTATTCATTGAAATTCCAGCTCTAATCAGCAGACAGAGCCTGAGAAATTATCCCTTCTGAGGGGAGAGGCTGACAGAGAGCATCATAAACAGCCCTTAGGTGGGAGCAAGGGGTGCCAAAAGAGGGGTGTAGAAAGGAGGGCTTTTTCCACTACTATCCCCTCTCTTTACATCCCAAGTGCTTCCTCCCTCTCTTAGCAGAGAGTTCTGGAACATTCAGACAGGGGAGAAGGTTGAGGGAGAGCAGGGATGGCCCCGCCTACTGACAAGCTATCCAAGGAGACCAGTGATAAATCCCAGTGAGCAAAAGTGGATGAAAAGACCTGACAGGATCCCTTCCAGAAAATACACGAGGTATATATCTTTGGAGAGATCCTTTCCCTTTGGGGGAGGGGTTCAGTTTTCCTTAGCTATAATGTCTGTGCTCCTTGAGCAATACACCCTCAAGCTCTACTGTGTCTAGGACCCCATAGTCAGATTGCCTCTGTGTTTATGGTCACTCCTTCTGTCCAATAAACACTGAGTAGGTTCTATGTGCTATGTACTATGCATGGATACAGTGGTACGGACACAAGTAAGAGATGATGCTGGCCCACAGGACCACTATGAAAGTGTGGGCTTTAGAAGAACAAGAGCATAGACTCGGATGGCATCTGAATTCTAAGGTTCTGGTCTAGTCACTGCCAGGAGGTGACCATTGGCCTATTACTGGAACTCCCCGAGGTTTCTCCTTTGCAGTGCACACAGTAATGCACACAGTAATGCCCACCCAGAGGAGTTAACATAAAGATGCAGGAGACGGCTCAGTCATCTTCCCAAGACCTGCAGGTGGTACTAGAAATGCTTGCTGTTGCTTTTATTATCCCGAATCCCCTTGCCTAGCCTGGGGTGAGGGGCTTTCAACTTACCCCATGTTGCAGTCCAGTGGAACTTTCCTGCTCCTCTGACCCAGGTATCCAGGACCCACTGTCAAGGGTCCCCAGCCTGTCTCTGGAATTCTGGGGAAGGTTTTGCACACAAGTCCTATCTTGAACTACATTTTACAGTAGGATTATTTCTAACCAATGTGCTCAGCATGTAAAATTCACCAATTAATCAATCATCCCTTTTATAGTCTTCAAGCAGCCTCTGGATAAACGGTTACATTAGCTCATAAAATACCCAATATGTCTTCCTGGGGGCAAGAAAAAAAGAATCAGAGAGCCACTAAAGGCTTTGAGTGTCAGAGCCACCAGGTTGCCTGACCAGGAGCTGAGAGAAGGTGGAAGACTACCCACTAACCTCCAGCAGGCCTGGCCTGTACTGGCCAGCTCCTGCCACACCCATGGCCACAACTGAAGGATCTAAACCAAAGGTTTTCCTCAAGCTTAGAATCCACAACAAAATAAAGGGGCGGGAGGAGTGACAGGATTGGCGATCATTCCTAGACACTTCAAGGGCAAAGTGAAGGTCATAAAATTTAAGCTTAGGCTAGAATCCCCTCCTGGCCCTGCTATTCAATAACTGGGTGAGTATAGCACATCACTTAACCTCCCTGGACCCCCACTTAATCAGCAATAAAATGGGGCTCAGGCCACATACTTCAGAAGGTTATTAAGAAAATAAAATGAGATAATGGTCATTAAATGAGATGTGTCAGGGAAGGAGAGCATTAACAGTTGCTATTATCTAAAGAAGGGGCAGCCATAGACCTCCACCCCTTTGAAGAGATCAAGGAAGGCCTTTGGTCCCCTCTATCATTCTCTTCCACACAGGACCAATATGGTGACCTTGTGAGAATCAGAAAAAGGGTTTCCCCACGGACACAGGCTGGAGGAGAGACTCAACCCCACTCATTCCTCATCAGGACAACTATGGACCACCTTTGGAAACATCTGTGCCATCAGTCAGCTTGCAAACAAGACCTGAGGTGTTGATCTCAGTCCCTTACATCCTTGGATTAAATAGCCTGCTACCAGAGAGGCTTCCTTTGTCCACTCTCCATAAATTAGTGATTTCTGCTTTACAATATTCCACTTTCTCCATACCATTTAGCAGTTGCCACATGCTACAATACGTATTAATACATGTCTGTACTGTGTATACATGCACCTATGCACCTATACAGATGTATGTGCATCCATGTACCTGCCCCCATTTAGAATAAAAACACATGAAACCAGGGATTGTCTTCTGCTTGGTTTATCATTTCATCCCCACTACCTGACAATACATATTTGTTGAGTGAATGATATGTGTTCATGTGCATGCAAGTGCATGTCGACATGTGTGCATGTGTATGGGGGCCAGAAGACATGTTTGGGTGTCATTCTTTGAGATGTCTATTTATTTATTTATTTATTTATTTATTTATTTATTTATTTATTTATTTAAAGATAGGGCATCTTACTGGCCTGGAACCAACCAAGAAATCTAGGCTGATGAGCTCAGAAGGCCCAGGGAGCTGCAGTCTTAACCTCTCTGGGTGCTAAGGTCACCAGGTACATCCCTGCACCAAGATTTTTTTTTAAAATATTGGTTCTGGGGTTATAACTCAGGTCCTCATGTTCACACAACAAGCACATTACCCAGTGAGTAAGCGACGACTCCAGCCCTAGTGGTATCTTTGTGGGAAGTGTTGTCCATGCCGTGCTTCAAATAAAGATGAAGGCTAGGCAGAAAAATAACAACAACAACAACAACAAAAACTTCCTCTGTATTTGACGAGAATAACTATATTGTACCCTTACAATGTGTAATCCCGTTTATAACAATGATCAGAAGGACCCTGCCAAAGTATGTGTGATTATTTTAGGTATTCAAAAACAAGAGAGGACATATTCATTTGGAGAAAGAGATGACAGTAGAGAAAAGGTCACATGACCTCTAAGCAAAAACAAACAAGTGGGCAATCATACCATTAGGGAATACTTACAAGATCTTCAGTCACTGGGAAGTTTCAGTGATGATCCCAGCATATAACATTAAAGTGTGAATTGGCCTTAGATTCAGTGACTACCATTGATGAGTTCTATGACCTTTGGCAAGACCACTTAACCTGTCAGACCCTAAATTTCACATACTCACATATTGTATTTAACAATACCTATCTTATATTTGTTCTCTAAGGATTAAATACAAAAAAGGACTAAGTAAGTGAATATGAAGATATTGAAAATACTCTCCCTTCCTGTCTGTAACTGTTATTCTTTTTTTTTTTTTTTTTTTTTTTTTTTTTTTTTTTTTGTTTTTTGAGACAGGGTTTCTCTGTGTAGCTTTGCGCCTTTCCTGGAACTCACTTGGTAGCCCAGGCTGGCCTCGAACTCACAGAGATCCGCCTGGCTCTGCCTCCCGAGTGCTGGGATTAAAGGCGTGCGCCACCACCGCCCGGCTTGTAACTGTTATTCTTAACTCAAAGTTCTAGCTAGTTTAGAATAGATGTCAAAATATTCTAAATCACCTCACATTTCATACCTATGAATGATTAGGTCCTCTATTATGGTCTTATATATTCATATATATGTATATGCCCAAACACACACACACACACACACACACACACACACACACACACACACACGCATGCACGCACGCACAGCTTAAAAGTAGGACTTTGGGTGAGCATGCACTTTCAATAGAAGTGTACAATTATCACGAGGATGGGCCTACTGTGTTCCCAATAGCAAAATCCAATCAAATCCTCTTTTTGTTTTTTTATAGTGAACATGTATTACTTGCATAACTGGTTAATAAATAGAGTATTATCAATGTCATTGTAGAAAATAGCAATTTTTTAGAAGAAAGAAACCTTCCTTTACCCATATAATTTCTGGGTTGAATAGGTCATATTGCCAGCTTTTAACCATAGGAAGTTATAGCTATAAAACAAGGCAAAAGTATTCATTGCATTGGATAGCACACAGCTAAAATCCTTTTAAAAATATTTTCCAAAAATGTTAATTTTCCACTTCTTTGATTCACACAGAATTCATAAGGAAGCAATCACTTAAGCCAGGGAAACACATTCCATTGGTTTTAAAATAGTTCTTCAAAGCCAGCAAAAAACCCTTACTTCAAGGCATTTCTTCTTCTAAACCAAAAATCAGTGAAAATGCAACATACTAAGATTTTTTTAATCCCTGGGAAAGGGGGTCACTCAGAATCAAACCATGCACAGTCTGGCAGAAGGCAAATTCCCACAGCAGCTGTGCGAACAAAGACTCACCTGGACCTTGACTGACATCTGTGGCAGCAATTTCAAAGCAAAGGAAAAGGAGAGGAGAGAGAAATGAAGAAGAGCATTAGAAGTGCACCCACACACAATACCATGTGTTCTTGCATGAGTACAAAGGTCATGCAAGCCCCCACATTTCTACCTTCACCCAAAAACCACCCATGCAAGCCAAGGAAACCAAGCTCCCTTTTCACTGTGCATGTAGCAAAAGAGGTATGCCCCGCATCTGTCCGGAAAGACATCATCCTGGAATCAGATAGGGCTCCAGAGAGCCAAGCAACCTAGAATCCTATAAGAATATTGGTTAAAATATTCTGATTGGTTTCTGCACACTGACACCCACGCAAATCCTCCTCTTTTCCAGATACCAAACACTGGACGCAGAGTCAAGTGAGGTTTCCCAGCAGAGAGGAAAACGAATTAACCACTCCCTTGAGGAAGAAAGAAAAAGAGACATCAGCATTAAGAGCAAGCTGCAGCATTCGTTAGCATGGAGGGCAGAAGGACAGAGGATGGCAGAACACAGTGACCGTTCTTCATCACAGACTGCAACGTGTGTGTGAGATTGTGTGTGAATCAAACATTCGCCATAGAAATTGAAACTCTGTTTCCCTGCTTCTCACCCGATCACTAATGACAAGAATGACCTGGTGCAAATCACTTTTTGTCAGCCGCAGTTGAACACAGAGCCCTGGAAAGATTGACACATGAATTAAGCCAATGAACTTTTAAAACACACAGAACAGTTCACTCCCATCATCTTCATCAAAAATGGATGTCTCCGTCATCCTCCCACCCTCAGCTGTGAAATAGAATTGTACAGGGGAAACCTAAGTGAAAATGGCCTGAGGGGCTGTTAGAAACCCAGTTTAGCAGCATTATCTACAGCCAAAGCAAGCAGAGGCTGACTTGGAAACCACCGACCATCAGGAAATTCTGAATGGGTGCACTTAGAATCACTGGATAGTGGATCTGGGAAGACCTTAGGCTTATCTAGTTTGTTATTCATTTGTTGTTGTTGTTGTTGTTGTTGTGGTGGTGGTGGTGGTGGTGGTGGTGGTGGTGGTGGTAGGATGGAAAGTAAAGGTACTGATAGATTATTCCAGGTTTGCACAGCCAGTTCAGAGACAGAACTCAGAAAATAATTTTCCATCTCTGAGTCCTTTCAAGTTCAACATTCATTCAACTGAAGCCCAGATCTCTCAAGACATACAGGATCAGTTTAATTTGTAGGCTAAAGGAATACCCTTAAGCCACAGTAAAGATGGGTAGGAATCCCCCAGTTACCCCATGAGTAGATCACCACTAATCCTCTGTGGCCTTAACCTTCTGCCAGGGCAAGACAGGTAACGCTCTCCATGCCAATAAGGAAACAACCGCAATCAGATTTGTACAGGACATCCTTAGGGCTCTTACTCCAGGAAAACCCAGGCTCTCGCCAGACTGAGCTGTACCCTAGCATCTGGGAGGGACAGAGTCAGAGCAACAGCTGAGGATTCACCCAGCCTGTGCCTTGCAATCTCTGGAAGCTATATATGCACAAAGACATGTCTGGAGAACTCTGAATCATTCCTTAGACATGCCCCCTTTCAGGTTTTCTGATAAGTTAGATTTAGGGGTGGAGTGATGAGAGGGAGAGAGGAAGAAAGGAGGTAAAATAGAAGAGGTGGGTAGGAAAAGGATGCTGCATGAATAACTAAGTGGTGCCATTAATTGTGACTGATGGATTGCCTAGAATAGTGGTCTCATTAAAATACCCCTTAATTAAACAGGATATCTCTGGTGAGAATGTCAACACGGTTGTTCATACACAGTCTGTGAGGGCTCCCAGGACCAGTGAGACAGAATCCCTTGGAACCCCAATGGTCTTTAGATGTCAGTTATTAGCCACTTTGGCACTGTGATTACAATCCTGAACTTGGAGACAGACAGGTGTGAGCTCACATCCCAGCTTGCTCTGCAGCCTTGGGCCAATCCCTGAGCTTCTCTCTAATTCATCTTCCTCAGCTATAAAAATGGAAACAGAGCCTCCCCCATGGGGGTGTTAGGAGACTTAAATGCTTGCAAAGCACTTAGTATCAGGCAAACACTGTATAAATGGCAGCGGCTTTGATTGTTATCCTTTTGAATCACCACAGACGGAATTACCAACGTTTATGGACCAGATGGTTCACTGGAACCATCAGGAGACCATAGGAAGCAAGCCCGTGACTCAGGTCCAATGCTTGTACTTATGAACCAGGATGAAAGCCCCACCCCCACCCCATCCCTCACCCCACTCATCAGTGCTAAGTAAGGTGAGAAGGGCTTGGAGTCTGGTTTGAGTGGGAGCAGAGGTTGAAACAAATTCCATGATCATTTATTCTGTTTTACCCCCTCATACTTCAACTCAGGGCAGTTGTAATCCTATACACAAAAATACAGTACGTCTTCTCGTCACAGAAGGGCAACAATTACAGCCTTAAAAGCCCTTTGCCCAAAAAAATAAATAAATAAAAATAAAAGTGGTAGAGACAGGAGATGAGAAGGGGGTCCCTTGGGACTATGGGTGGAGGCGGGAGGATATCTACTGGAAGAGAGTGAGAAACATGGCTACATCTATGTTGTCTCTCTTATAACAATCCCTAGCTGCCTTCTAGGGAACCCCCGTTTCCACCTTGAACCCATGTGATTAGTAAAGATGACTCCTACTCTTACCACTGTTCTAATAGGAATCCTGTGATTCCTCTCAGATCATGGGAATCTTCTATCTTCTTGTCCCATAATTTCCCCAGTAACATACATGTGACCCAGGCCCAACCAATCAGAGTCTTCCAAGGGAATTTCACTGAACTATTAGGAAATAGTACTAGCTTCCATCTTTGTCACCATATACACACTGCCTCCATACTTGATAATGAGGGCAACACAAGAGGAAACAAGGCCTCTTGTAGGATAGGGGAAGGTTAATGGCCTACAATCAAATCCCAGCTCTGCCTTCTATCTACAGGCAATTGCCTCAGCATTTCTGAGTCTCAATCTCCTCTTCTACGAACAGAGATCCTCACAGTATCTATCTTAGTGAGCTGTATCCATGGAAATCCTGTATTCACACTCAATACATATTAGCTGAGTGCCAATTATAGGCCACACCACATTTTCTACATGGAAGATACAGGCAATGAGTGAATGAAACAGGCAATACCCTTGGGTTTTAAACAGGAGACACGAGCAATACAAACACACATGTATAATGTGACATGACATCGTGATTAGTATCATGAAGAAAGAAGAGACAAGGTAAATGGTAGCAGGATTTCCTATGTCAGAAAAGATTGTTAAAGAGGTATTTCAGAGGAAATAATGTTCTATTTGGGCTGATACCTGAAGAAGGTGAGTCTTACCATATCCTTGAGGAAGACTGTCCAGGCAAGAAAACAGCACTTGAAAAGGCTGCAGGGAGGACCCACTCTGATGGTTATTTCTACTGTGAGGACAAGGGGTCTGAGGACTGGCTCCCTTAACCTGCAGTCCTCAGCAGGTCACAGGTGCTCAGGAACCACTCAAGGCTGAACAAACCCTGAGGGAAACTATTCCTGACCTGGTCTGAAGCCCCCCTTCCCCCAGGACTTCCCAACTCCAACCAGGGGATGCAAAAGAAGAAAAGGATTTGAACCTTACTGCCACCCACTTTCTTCAGCATCACAAGCAGAGGAGAAATAAATCAGGGCATTCCCACCTGCAGTCATGGATGCTGATAACATGTCCAGCAACTGCTTCAGCCACAAGTTCCAAGGAAGCAATTTGTTGGGGGGGGGCTTTAAGAAAAGACCCTCCATCTACCACTGCTACATTTGGAGATGTGACTCTCCCTGGAGAGGCTCCCTCCCACCTCACCCTTTATTTGGACTAGATCATATTAAGAGCCAAGAGTCCAAAATGCCCCTACTTTCTTCTTCCATGCCCCCTCACATCCCTAGAGGAGGTTTGGAAAGCATGGAGTAGAGGTAGGATGCACAGCCAGACTCCTGAAGGACAGTCAAACCTTAGGGGACACCACCTGGTGAACTCTGCCTTGAGTCTGACCTATTTTCTAGGAGAGAAAATAGAATACAGATTTAAATGCAGTGGCACTCTGGAAAACTACAGGCCCAGCAGTGGGAGAAAATAAAACAGCAGGGGGTGGCTGAGCAAGGGCTGGCACTGGTGAGCACACTGTTTCATCTGGTTGTCAATGGCCCTTGCTTCTACAATTCGCCCCCCACTTTTTATTCACCCCAAAACGATACAATGCCAAGGAGATTGCTTAGCAGGGGAAGCACTGACAGCACAAGGGTGAGGACCTGAGTTCAAATCCCCAGAACCCATGTAAAAAGTCAAGCACCTGCAACACGTCTCAGCAATCCCAGTGCTCCTAAGATGAGATGGAAGGCAGAGACAGGAGAGGCCCCGGAAGCTTGCAGGTCAGCTAGCCTGCCGTATGCTGAAGGAAATGGCAAAGTAATCCTGCCTCAAATAAGGCTGAACATAAGGATCAACACTGAAGTTGTCCCCTGACCTCCAAACACATGCTCACATATATACGTATATAGGCACACATACCACACACACCTACACAAACACAAGAAAAAAATAATACACACTATTTATGTGCGTGTCTCAGTGGGTCGGTCCTGCTGACCAAGGCTGCTTCCCCACACCTGGACTCCAGGCACTAGCAGAGGAAGCACTGGGGATCCTAGCTTCAGAAACAGGAACATCAAGACAAGGGCTAGATACACCTGTCGCTCCATCCCAGTCTGGTTTTCTTGCTGTGTGGCCTCAGAAAGGATTTCTGGAAATATATACACAATGCTTATCTTTACCTGCATCAAGGAAATTAGACTACCAGTTAATACTGACTGAGGGTCTCTATGTGTCAGGTACTTTACAACAACCCTAAGAAGTAGGGTTAGCTGTTGTCACACTCAGCTAAGAGGGAGATAGACAGAAAGCTTAGGTAACTAAGCTATGAGCCCTAAGTCAACAGTCTATAGAACCAGATCCTAGATCCTGGCAGTCTGGTCATTGATTCCTCTCTGTGTCATTAACCATGCTGGCAGCATTATCTCCAAAAAGAAGGTGCCTACAAGAAGAAAATGAGATAAAAGCAACACTACACATCATAAAGTTCACGTGTACACAGCATTTACGGTGTGCTGGGCACTGTGCCATGCGCTTTAGATGTACCATTTCATTTAAAAAACAATTGGCCCAGGAAGATACAAATGAGGTAAAAAGTGCTGGTCAGTTCACAGATATACAGGTATCAGCCAGGGCAGGGGAAGCAGATAAATTCAACCTGGCGTGAACAACTAGAGCCCCAGTCCTGGAACCCCCCTGTTACTACTGAAGGCATGATCCACCTGCCCAGGACTCACAGAACATCCAGAATCTCTTGCCCAATTACCCAAATCCACATGGATCTCTTCCGAAGAGCCATTCTCCAAAAGCAGGCCAGCCCACTATTACATGTGCTCTATTGTTAAGAAGTGGCCAAGGGACCGAGGGGACAGTTTCATAGGTAAAGTGCTTGCCATGCCAGCATGAGTACTAGAGTTCGACTCCCAGGATCCATGCAAAAAGTCAGGCACGGTAACAGATTCCTGGAGCTTACTGGTCAACCAGTCTAGACTAACTGGCAAGTCTTAGTTCCCAGTAGGAGACCCTGTCTCACAAAGCAAAGTGGATAGATCCTGAAGGACAACACCCAATGTGACACACATACACACACACACAGCTTGTTTTTTGTTTTTTAAAGAAGTTGCCAAGGAGAAGCTGTCTGCAGAGGTGCAGACTTCCAAGGGCTGGGCATCCCCTACAAATGTACAGCAGGGCCTTCATGGTGCTGGAGGTACAGCTTCAACGTATGCTCTTTCACAGGCCCTCAAACATCAAAGCAGAAAACTGGTGGAGCATTATGTCAGGCCACCTATCAGGAAGAAAATCAAAGATTGTACCTCCCCAATGGCATAGCTCATCCCCTACTCTTGAGAAAGAATAAGCTTAAGGTTGTCCCTTCTCCAAGAACACACATACATGGAAATATTTCTTTCAGCTAAGTCCTAAAGTGATCTTCCAGCAGCAAGGAAGCTCTTGCAGACTGAGCTTTATCCAGACTCCCCAAACGCAGAAGGGTGGGCCTTATAGTGAACTTCATCCCTGAAACGAGAGCCCATTTATCTATTATTGAACCTCCTGCTCCGGTGTTACATGATTTTGCTCTGTGATGATAGTAACTCTAGCTCTCAAGACAAAGCAGCAAGCAGTGGCAAACGGGTGTCAGACAACCTGAGAGGCAACAATAGTGTGGGGTGCAGGAAAAAAAAACAGTAAGGACCCAGAAGGGCACCTTTATGATCCAGATCACTGCTGTACCCACACACCTTCAGGGCCTTTATGCATCTGTAGCAGCTCTGGTTTGAAGAATGAGAGGTTTGGCTGACAAGAGTCATTCAACATGTTATGTAGACAGAGATCAACACAAACAGCCTCCTGTGGATGTCTTAGAGAGATAGAGGTAAGGCAGTCTGCTCAAGTCATGACTTGGCTACTTATTTAAAATCGCTTTGGCAAATTTCTTGGTTCCAACTTCTTTTTCTACTATATGGAAATAGGAATAGCACGGTCAGGTTTGCTAGAACCATCTTTGCATTCCTCTGTCACACAAGTAAAATCCACAGGCTCACAGGAACTAGACTTAGGGTACACTAACCAAAATTAGTGTACATAATAAAAAGTAAGAACCAGTTTCATGCCTTGTTAAGAAATATGTATGAAGACAATAGATACAGAACACTCAAAAGTAGAGTTTGAGAAGTGGTAGAAACAGTCGCCTGCAACTGCATAGGAAATTGTAACATCAGATATGAGGTGGGACTCATATCACATATGGGAAATAAAATCACTGGCTCAGGTTTGAGGTGAGCCTGTTTCAGGAGTTCACTTGAAGCTTGTTTGCTGAGCTCAGTTCAGCTAACAACACCTAGTGCTTCTCCTGAACAAAATCATGTATAATCAGAAGAAAATTACTATGCTCACATCGTTCCCTAATACATCAATTGCATTGGAACAAATTTGCATTTTCAAAACAAGCATTATATCAGAACTGACTGTCCCTAATTTATATGACTGTTGTGAGGATGAAGTGAGATGATCCATATAAAGTGTTTAGCGCAAAACCAGGCACATAGTAAACATTCAGGAAACACTGATTGGAATTACTAATGTCTCTGCTGGCTCATTGACACATTCCTGGTACACTAAAAGTGACACATTGAGCTTCTATTGACCTGTTTAAGCCTTCAGGCAGAAGACATCTCTAGCAGAATAACATTTCCCAACCTTAAGCCATAAGGGGTACAGCTACAGCAGTCTCCCCCAACCAATAGAACAGGGACTTTGGGAAAGTCTTGACACGCAGTAGACACTTCCAAGGGCCAGGCCTCATATGCCAATTTCCTGAGGAAAGAAATTGGAGTCCCCCCGCCCAAAAAAAAAATTCCAGTATGACCCACCAGAGAGAGGAATATTAAGGAACAGCAGGAAATCAAGAAAGGTGTTGACCTAGATGAGAAGATGCCCGTCATTTGGTAGGACTGAGAAAAATGCGGCATAGGAAAGAAATCCATCAAGTGCTGTGATGGACATCTCTCTAGACATAGGCTTCTTTAGTTCTTCCATCTCCTGCAACACAGAGAGTGTATATGGCAGCTTCTGGATTCAAGTCGACCCAGATGAAAATCTTGACTCTTCCACACATGCTCACTCAGGCATGTTAACTAACCTCTCAGAGCCTAACTTCCCCATGTGTAAGTGGCAACAGTCCCCTTACCTAGAAGGACTGGTGAAAAGCTCATAAGGAACTGATGTGTACAAAGCAAGGAGCAAGGTTCCTTGCACACAGGAAGCACTGATCCACACTGGCAGTCTTAATTACAGTATTACTTCAGCCCAATGATTCCTTTGGGGGGAGTAGGGGAGGGATCTGCCTTCTTTCCAAGAATCCCTGGCTCTCCGAAAAGACTCTACATTCTTGGAGTTCATGCCAGTTGGAAGACTGTTGTAGAAGAAGTAGGTGGTCTCCCAGAGTTTCAGCAGAGGGAGTTCTATAGACTTTGTGATTGAGTACCCAGAAGAGCTGTGGAACACAGGTATCCTGGAGCTCTACTTCAGGGGGCACTGGGGTGGAAGGCAGGGGTGGCTTTGGGCTTGAAGTCAAAGCCCCTCACGCTTTGTTTTCCTAATTTTCAAAAGTTGTGGTAAAATATGTACTACCTAAAACCCAACATCTTAGCCTGTTTTTGTTGCAGTACCAGGAACTGAATCCATTACCAGTAAGATGTTCTACTGAGCCACATTCCCAGTCTTTATTTTTAAATACATAACTGAGATGCATTGCATCATTCATAATGGCATATAAATTTCACTACCATCCATGTCCATCATCTTCTTACACAACCCAAACTCCTCGTCTCCACGAAGCTGACTACTCTAGGGACCTCATATAAGTGGACCCTTGCAGTACTCATCCTGCTGTGACTGTTTTGTTTCATTTAACACAATGCCCTCAAGATTCACTCATGTTGTTACATATGTCATAATTCCCTTCTTTGTAAAGGATGAAGTTCTTATTGTGAGTAGAAATCACATTTCACTTATAGAAACCTGCTTTGGACACCTGGTTCTTCAGCCTCATATCAGATACGTGACCTTGGGCTACTCAGTCCCTCTAAGTCTCATTTTCCATACCCATAATTAATGGGACTAGGAACACCACTACATGACCAGGTTGCTGTGAGGTGTGAATGAAACTGTAAATGTGAATGTGCCTCATAAACACAGAAGTACGGTGTGATTCATTTATTCAGTCCAGAAATACAAATCAAGTATCAATCCTTTATTTGCACTATGCTAAAGGATTCGTCAACTTCCTAAACACAGTGGGGTCATTAAAGAAAAGTTTAAAATGTACACCCACAGAAGACAGCTGCAGGTATCCTTATAATACAGAAGGCACATCCTGTATTGCACATTCACCACCTGAGGCAGGACTGTATGACTTCGTATTACCTCACTAACTCTTATCGGTATAGCCAGTGTTAATCCACTTCACACCAAGGAAACAAGGCTTGGAAGTTCACTTCCTTAAGTCTGTGTAACTTCCTTGGATTTCAACTCCATTTCTCCGAATTTGGAGCCTGTTCCCTCCAGCATGTCATCCTAATTATTCATTTCTACATTAGCCTAACCACCAACTCAACTGCCTTGTAGAACAAGGAGACAAATTTCAGAAAACTAACATGGATTTTTTTTTCCATGACCAGTGGGTAACTGGTGAAGATAACTAATAGTCAATAAATATTCCAAAGCATAGTGTGTATTGTAATATTCATGATATCTGCCACAGGGTGTGACCATGGGATCCATATTTCAGAGAATGAAGGCAAGCTGGGGTAACAAATCCAAAAATGAATTTTATAAAAATACAGCACCAAGCAAAGAGTACATACTAATTTCTTGAGGATAGAAAAAAAGGGGTATAGGATCTGTGGTCCAATAAATTTAGAAGGCACTGAATTTTTAAAATGTAATCAAGTATCTAAAACTTCAGAAAAGTTCACCTATAAGAATACACACTTGTTACACTGTGACCTCCAAAAAAGATACTGTCCTACTGGCCATATGTGATGTGTATTTTTGGGATACTAGACACTTGCTGTAATAAAACACCTACTTATCACAGAGTGAATTTGAGAAAGGCTGACTTTGAGGTTTTCAAAACAGCTGTAAGACTTAAACTTCACCACCAGCCTTCATCCACAGCCCATCTTTGTTCTCGGGGTGAACATTTTATCTGGTTCAATTTGAGATAGCTAACACTCACTGGCCACTTACTGCATGTCACACACCAACTTAGGCACTAGAGACTCAAAAAGGGTACCCTGCATGCCATTAGCAACAGATCTAACAAACCAAGACAGCACTTGTAGCCCATAGGGTGGCTGTTCAAGGCCATCTATTATTGTGCTTAAAGCTAATGGGGGATTTAGGGTTGATAGACCATGTTCAAACTCTTGCTACAGTAACATGAAAGTAGCCCTTAGAGGAAAGACAGCAACAATTAAGTAGAAAGAAGCCCTTTCTAAGAGCATTTTATTATAATTGACCGCTGGTCAACTGACACCCCTGAGGGTCAGACTCCCTGGGAGACATGGAATATAAAGGAAGGTTTGAACTCAAATGCCAATGTGTTCAGAAGACTACTCAACTTCTGTGACCTGATCACAGTATCCATTTCAGAGTTTTCCAGTAAGTCAAAAGAGGCTCGTACATATAAAATGCCTAACCACCTGGATTGCTCAATAAGCATCACTTCCCTTTTGTTTGATTAATAACACCCTGAGATCGTGTGTTAAGGAAGAATTTGGAACTACACAAGGACTTAAGATAGAAAAAGTATGAGGATTGACTAGCAGTGTCTGCCAGTGGCTTAAAAAGGAAATTTTGCCTTGAGTTAGCATTCAACTGAATGCTGTCCACAGAGGCCTGGTACCTTAAGAGGCCAAAAAGCAAGCTCTTCTGTTATTCCTTATCAACCCCACCATACACTGTTTTTTTCTTTCTTTCTCATTTTCATAAAATGAGCAAAGCTGCTTCCCCCCCGCCCCTTGACCTTCTTTGTCAAGCAAAAGGCTGTGATGCTCTGGACCTAACAGACATGGTCTGACACCCTTGGACAAAGTTTACTAATAAGTCCCTATCCCAATAAAAATATGGGCTCTTACAGGCCTTCCCCAAGAGAGCTCAGAGAGCCAGGCAGACATCATCCTTCCAAGAAGAGGGGAAGTCTCTACAAGGAATATCACATGCTTTTTAAGAGTTCTCATCATTATTAATCACCATTTTTTTAAATCTTGCAACAGCTGTGGTACTATAATTACAAGTGGTTTAAAAACAATACTACCAAGTGGGCTCTGCTTCTGAGTGAATAAAAGAAAAACAGAATTTCCGAAGTGGAAGAATCTTGGCATGTATTAAATCCATCCTTTTTGTTTCTTGGGTTTTTATTTGTTTGTCCTGTCTTCCTCTGTAGCCCAGCCTAGCCTCAAATTTTCTGCAATCCTCCTGCCTCAACCTCCTGAAGGCTGGGATTATAGGTGTGAGCCACATGCCAGGATTCGTCCTTTTTGTTTTCAAGTTCGCTTCATTGACACACATTCCTTGCACATTAGCCATGCCCCAGCAACAGTGGGTAATGTGCAAGGGTGGTAGCAGATGAACAGAGTCAATACAAGACTTGTACTCTTGAGGTTTAAAGTCTTAACTGCAGAAAGCACCCACAACAGCCCATAAACCAGTCATGCACAGTAAATATGATTATTGCCATGGCATGGCATAGGATACTGTGAGGCCGAGAGGAGAGAGCACAAGCCAAAAACAATGTCTACATGTCTCCATATCTCAGCTAGTATTCAGGTCATCTGCCTCCCGGCTCACTGCTTTATCCATGGTTCCACAGCCAGGCTCTAGGCATGGACCTAGGCTCTGAACAAAGTCTATAGTAGGAACATAACAGGAAAAGAAAGCAAGTGGCCAAATCTCTGAGCTTGCACAGAGAAGAAGCAGAGCAGACAGGGGAACTACTTGTATCTATAGACACCTACTCATGCATCTTATCAGCGGACAGTATTTTTAACTGGTCCCCCAGCGAGTTCCTAAAAGCTAGAGCTTGGACAGTTAGGACACCCAAAAAGAAAGGAAAGCCTCCCTCTTACTAGAAGAGTATGGAGGATGTGGGCCCTCCCCACAGGCTGAGCTCTAATCTATCTGCTGTCTGATGCTTTGGAATTAATCAAACAAATCCCCTGATAAATCTGAGGCCACTATTAGACAACAGTAATATCCCCCTCAGAGTAATCCAGACAAATACATTCAGAGAGGGGGAGTCCCTCGGGAAACAGACCGTTCTCATGTTACAGACCTCCTCCTAAGAACACTGCCATTGCCCTGCCACCCTCCCCATGACCACAGATGTTGCTTCCCAACAGCACCACAGGCTACTGACCTGATGGCTACAGGCCAGGAGGCAGAAAGGTTGGGAGAGCGAGGCCTGGACTCCCTCCCCTCCCCATCTCTGCCACTGACCTCATTTTATACCGGAGGATTTTTCCTTTTTAGGTCCTGCTTGTTTGTAAATCATGTCACCCCAGTGCACACGGGGCTTAAGGCAGGCCTAGCCAGGAAGTAGAGAAAAGCCAAGGGGCTTGGAACTATGGCCCTAGATTCTAATTCTGACGGAGGTCAGATTGGTAGGAACTGTATGTTAGTCTCAAAGAGGAGTTGGAAGTGAACACTAAGAGGAAGGCATACCCCCAAGATTATCCCAACTTTACATTCTTACATCAAACACAAGGACTATATATTCGGAGGTGACTTCGAAGTGCATGGCTCTCACTTTCTATATGACCTTCAGTGGGTTTCTTAACCCTGCTGAGTCACCTGCCTCGATATTTTGATCCT
The DNA here is from genome assembly GCF_004664715.2 of Peromyscus leucopus. NCBI lineage: Eukaryota > Metazoa > Chordata > Mammalia > Rodentia > Cricetidae > Peromyscus > Peromyscus leucopus. The sequence continues at coordinate 56,273,235 of NC_051075.1, read as the reverse complement.
TCAAGTATGATGAGAACCTATCAGGAAAAGACTGATTTTCATAGTACAAGAAGAGAATATGGTTCTTCAAACTGAAAAAAAAAAAAGTAACCTGAAAAAAAAAACATATATAAATACACACCTGTCAGGGTGGGAAAAAAGAAAAACACAAAATAGAACTGTCAGCAGCTAAAAATGCACATGGCGAAATGTGTCATTTACTAAAAAAAAAAAAAAATGGGGAAAAAATCAAACATTCTTGATAAAATGTAGACCTGCAAATTTGACCCAAGAAAATTGAATATGATAGAAATAATGGCCATGAAAAAATATTCCAATGGTGGAAGCTATCTAGATAAAATCCTATAGGCATACACACAAATAACTGATCAATAAATCAAATCTTTGTAATAGAACACATGTAAAGCAAAACTGATCTTGCTAAAAAATAATTCAGTAAGTAAAACTGAACTATAATAATAAAAAATGGTTTATCTAAACTTGGAAAAAATGGATTTAGGAATTACATGAGACCTACTTTGGTTGTTTCAGAAAAAATGGCCCCTTGATAAATGTTTTCTAGGCTCGGTCTAATTCTGATTATGCTGGTGAAAAGGTAAAGAACTCCCAGGATTGGACTATGCAATCAAAGCATCCTGATAAATGCTGAATAAAAATAAATTATGTGCTTTCAGAGGTCACATCTAGCTACAGGTTTTTATTTTCTGATAACAGTTCAGAATAAAGGGGGAATGAAAGTATAGAAATACACCCTTCCTGATAAGAACATACATGGAAGCAGCTACCATGTACAGCTGTGGTTCTTAGCTAGCCACTTCTGTTTACCTATAGAGCACTCAAAGCATTGTCAAGCAATTCCAGAAACTAATGGAGGTTAATCAGTTCTGATTTTACTCACAAAGACAATATATATAGATATATAGACATATACCTGACAATTCTAATACACCATATCCTTAAAGAGAAAAGGCATTTTACCACCCCAAAGAAACACAGCACAGTATCAAAACTGTAAAAAGTTGAGTATGGTGTCACAAAAGTCATACTACACGGTGCTTCTTTTTCTTGTTTCTTTGGAGAATGGTGATTCTTCACTGTAGTGACTGTCTTTGTTCTACTGGTTGGAGGATAGACTGAGGAGGCTTTTGTGATTCAGTCTCCCCCTCTATAAAATATGGAAGAAACACTAAAGTTATTCACAGTGCCTACAACATACTAAGTCAGGAAATGTTAGCTTCAAACCCAGGAAGCACTATTCTTGGCCAAGAAGCTGATTCCCCCGCTGCCTCAGACATGATCCCCAAGCTATGGACTCTTTAAATACTCTGAAATACAAATGTCCTTAGCAACAATAACTAGAGAGTGTGGACTGATCAAGACAACAGCTGATTTCTTCTCCTGTGGTAGGTGGGAGGGTCTGACAGGGAATGAGTTAGAACTTGAACACCAGGAAGAAAGGGCAGATGTTTAGCTAATGTTCAGCTGATCTCTGGGCTGTGGGTGGGAGTCTTGCTGTGCAGCTATTTGAGGAAGAAGATGCTCTGGGCTGGCAGCAAATGACATTCACTGTAGCTTCCATTGCCTAGTTGCTTTCATCTTTAACTTCTCCACAAGAAAGTGCCCCTTAAGCAGAGATTCTTACCCCAGGTCCTTGCCTTCCAAATTCTGAGTTCTGTGTGTCCCCACTTCCAGACAAGGCCGACTGCCCCAGCCTATCCCACTGATGATGCCTCCCTCCCCATTCCTGCCATCCATCCATTCATCCACCCACCCATAAGTACCCATAACCCATATTCTAAGCTGATAAATAAAGTGAAAGGCATAGTTCCTGTAGACCTTGTTCTGAAGTCACACAAGTGACAGTGGATGTAGACCGCTCTTCATCTTCAAATGCCATCACCTCATTCTCCTCCTATTACTCCCCCACTTGGTTATTAGTTTATGTTTTCCATAGCAGTACGTTCCTCATATTCACAAATGCTCATTGCATTTGTAAACTCGGGGCAAATACACACCAAGTATGCTGTAGTCACTACTGATTGTACTTGGCCAACAAGATTTCTGTGGAATCAGTCACTTTGCCTTAATCATATACCTTTTCTTTGGTGTAATGCAGCAAGGATGCCACCCAAGTTTTGATTCTAGCCCTTAAGATATGGTAAGGCAAGTCACCTTGCCTCTTTAGAACACAGTTTCAGAGAGAGAGAGAGAGAGAGAGAGAGAGAGAGAGAGAGAGAGAGAGAGAGAGCTTGGAAAAGTCACATAGAAATCTACTACTTCAAAAACTGAGAGTTAGAAGGGTGATAGCTTGCAAGACTGAATAATGCTGCATATAATACTCCTGGGTTATTAAACAAAACTCCCAATGACATGTGTGAGATGCCTCCCAATGGGTTGTTGGTCATGGAGGCCCCAAAGGCTCTTAAAACAATTCATGCTCTTACCAATTCTCTTGAATGTCCCCTTAGAACTAATTTGTAAGGACTTATTGCTGAAAGCACCATACACCGGTCATGCACGTTACAGAGAAATCAAGCTGGGACTGAGGGAGAAGCTTTTTCCTCTCTGTACAGTTTTCATAGTTCAAAAAGTATAATGTAGACTGCCAAGTAAGAAAAGGCATCCGTATTCTTACCTAGCCAAGAACTCTATGAACTACAATACCAATCTGCCAGGCAGGTTGTAGTTACTGAAACAACAATGGTATAACTGTTGTGGGAGCAACCAAGCACCCCATGATCCAAGAACTCTCAGGTTGGTTTTGAGGCCCATTCCACAAGAGGAAATTCATGCATAATACTATAATCCTAGCTTTAAAATCCCCGGCTCAGGAGGTATTATGACTTAGGAGGGAACTTATTAATGTTGTTTAGCTAAATTGACACAGCGCTGAGCTGCCATCTAAATACTTATATTTAGACCAAAAGAGAAATGCTATTCTCAGTCTTTTTTTTTTTTTTTTTTTTTTTTTTTTTTTTTTTTTCAGACATTTTCTTTTTTTCCTTTTGAATATTGTAGCATGCTCGACTCACAAGATCCCTCCTTCCTCGAGTGCTATAAACATGTAACTATTCTCAGTCTTAAATATACATTTCTCTTCCAATGAATGGTGAGGGCAAAGACACATATTTGCCTGAGATAAATGAAAATAAATAATAATCCAGTGTTCAGTGCTAAGTAAGACATTCATACCACCTCTTCCAAGTAACAAAGTAGAAGAAGGTTGTGGAAAGGATGTAAGTATCCTAAGACAAGAAAAAGCTGTGGAATTCTATCTTCTGGGCATTATATAGCCTATTCATTCATAATCTGACAGCAGGAGCAGCTGCTTAAAATGGTTCTGCACAAGACTATAGATAAGAGAGGAATCCACATGGCCCTACTCTTCCCTGTCAAATTAGGCTACTGATTCTGGAGGAGTGGAAGACATCTTCAGCTGTTTATCCACTGATGAAACCACTATGCATATGTACCAAGGGATAGTTACAAACTCATGGTCACATAAATGGCCCTGGTTAAACCCATGGATCACAAAACAAAACAAGATTTAAAAAAAAAAAAAAAAGACATGAATGTAGGAACAGGTTTAATAGGGAGGTGGGGGTAATAGTGATGGGAAGGAATTAAGAAAGGGTAAGAATGACAGTAATCTGAATGGGGTGTGTGTGTGTGTGTGTGTGTGTGTGTGTGTGTGTGTGTGTGTGTGTTGACAAAGGACAAATCTAATAACTGATGTTTTTAAAAAAGAACTGTGATGCTCAAAAGACTATAGGGTAATAAAATGCTTATTTTTATGGGACTTATATAAATTAAAATACTTATTTTTGCAATTTAATATGAACTAAAAAACTGTCACAGAAGTTTGAAAAATGGGATATGTTGACAAGAGATCAACAACAAAATTACTGGGGCTAGTGGGGATTTCCTGGGTTTAAAAAGATGCAAATAACATGGAATTCCAACCCTAGATGTCTAGTGCTCACAACAGCATAAAGGGGGGGGGCAGGGTAGCATGCAAATCCCTTCTACAGAACAGGTAACCAAATCATGTTGGAGCAGAGCAAACATCAGTCAAAAAGTGCAGGAAAGGGGGAGAGTTTAGAATACAGTTGGTGAAAAAGGCTGTATCCTACATGCTAGAGACACCCCAGTTAGGCTAACCATGAAAGGTTTGAGTTGTGATAGTCATGGAAAGCACTGTTCAATGCCAAACAGAATAGGAGGAGTAGGGAGAGGTATCTGAGAATTGACACATTGCTGCATTGATTGTCAAGTTCTTTCCATAAGCTGACAGCTGGCTAGCCCTCTTCAACCTCAGTCTCTTCATCAGTAAAGCCAGGTAAGCAACCATACGGTAAGGGTGATTGGAAGAATGAAAAGAGATCATTAACCCATGTACTTACTTAGACCCATCCCCACCATATCGTAAGTGCTTCCTGATATTAGCTAACCACCTCATATACTAAATTTATCCAATTATCCAGTTGATACACGTAAGACTTTGTTGAAACCCAAATGCACCATGGAGAGCTACTCATGAGCAAGCACAGAGCTGGTGTTGAGCACAGCTCCATCTTTGTCCTGGTTTGTAGCTGCACTCCTGATCCTCAGCCAGCATCCTCTGGCTAGGGGAGCTCCTAATATGAGAATGGTGAATCCAGGAAAGCTTTGTAGTATCTTGGCCACACCCCTGAATTTCAGCTTTTATTATGCCATCCACAAAAGAGGGATCTCTGGGCCTCAGAGACCAGTCTTCACTCTGCCTTCAGAACATCCATGGAGCAGCATGAACATGCCCCTGTCTTTCTCACCACCCTTAACCTCAGTGCCTCATCTGACACACAGTAGGCCTCATTGAAATAAGTACTCATTGAAACAGGCTACAGTACCTTTCAAAGAGCACCTCAAAGCCTCAGTGAGGGGGTTTATGTGAGCACGTATGCCCACGTAGGCTGCACTTCTTGGTTGCAGTCACACACCAGCTGGGTCCCTAACACCTCAATTTTTTTTTCTGCTTAGAAAAATGTTAGAAGGCGTTTCCCGTCCCCCCCCCTCCTCCCTAGGCTCCCCATTCTGACTTACGCTGGATAAGCAACTTCAGATTGCTGAACAGCAACACACAACACAGCTGGGTGAAAATTCCTGAGTCCTGAAATTCCTGGAAAACTATGCTGCAGAGCAAGCATTTGGAACATGGGCACAGCCCCTACTCCCAGCCCCAGAGAGTCAGATATGGGAGGAGGAATCTAGCAGGCTCTCTGGGTTCAGCCTCTACTTCCTTAAGAAAGCATTTTGCCTTCTATCCAAGCACCCCACCCTGGGACAGAGCTAAAGAAACCACAAGTGTACTAATCACCAGCACTTACATAGCTAGTTGAACAAACCCAGTGCCCGGTATATGCTAGGCAAGTGCTCCATCACTGAGCCACAATCCCCGCCACTTCCTCTTTGAAATCCCAAACAGTCCTAAATGGCAGGCACTATTATCATCCCGTGTCACAGATGGTAAAAACTAAAACACAGAGAAGCGAAGTCCTTTGGCCAAGTTTGCACAACTACCACGTGGCAGAGCCACGTCATCTCAATCCAAAGCCACATGTCAATCCTTGCCCAACTATTAATGCTTCTCCTTGACATCTTCGTAGTTGGCACTTCTCTCATCACTCCTCATCCAATATATGCTCTTGGGTCGCAAGCCCACACAACAGCTTCCCTCTGGCCTCTTGGCTTGAAGCCTTCCAATCACTAACTCATCATGCACACTGCCCAGAACTTCAAATCTGCCTCTCACTTGCCCTGCTGAAAAACTTCCAAAGCTTTTCAACTATGAAAACTGTTCAAAATCCATATAAAGTACTGAAGGCCTCCCCACCTAATTGTTCTTCTCATCCTCTCCCATTGGCCCCGGGTCGTGACACACAGTGACACTGAGTCCTGCCAGCTGCATCAACTGATTCCTAGGATTGCCTTGAATGCTTCTTTCTGCCAGACTGCCAACCAAAACTTACAAGTCCTGCCCCAGAATTTCTTCTGTGAAGTTTCTTCCTACTTCAAACTCCCTTTCTCGGCTCTGGCCCTAGAGCAGTTCCGATGTATGTGTGTCTCTCTGCTTGATGGGTTTCCAAACTAGACCCTAAGGTCCTTAAGGGCAGAGACCATACTAGTAGATAACAGTCATTCACTTAGTGAAAATTCAATAAATGAATCTATTCCAGTAAATAGAAGGCATAGTTCACCACATTGATGAATATACATCAAAGTCTGCTTTGCAGAGGACTTTCTCTTATGGAGCCTAAATTTACCCCAGCAGGTGATTTTTCAGCTGAAAACAGCTCTGGGGTAGTATTAGCAACTGTGAGGCCTTCAAAGGATAAGGTGTAACTGGGTACCTTCTGGAGCCCCTTGGCCAGATCAACAAGGCTACAACATGCACAACAGAAGACCAATGAGAACACCCCACCCTGGCATCAGGGATATTTTAGAATCAACCTCCACCTGACAGGTGGAGTGAGATACTGTTACAGTAGCTGTTGTGGAGAATGTAGATTTGAGCTCCACTCTGATAAGTGGCCTCCAATCCTTTCTGAACAAAATCCCTCGTTAGCAAAGAAAATCTTTCCAATAGTCTCCCTGTAGTGAAATGTTTATGTATGAACAACTCGCATATGTAATAACTGTGTTTGGCTATCTCTTTCTGATATCATTTTTTAGAAGCTGCTGACCTAATGCCTTATATCCCACACCACTTTGAAAGGCAAATGTACACAATAAAACAGGTGACAGGGCCTGGCTGTAGAGAGTCCCAAAGCCAGGGAGTCCATGAGTTGAAGGCATGTACATGCTAGCACATACTTAGAACACTCCTCCCAGGTCCACTCCAGCACCCTCTGCACCCTGCAGTGATATAGCTAGATAAAGCATGTGATCTGTGGGCCAGCAATTCTGTCAAATCATTCTTCCTCTGTAGCTCTCATTCCTTCAACTCTTCTGCCTAGATATCCACTTCCTCCTCTACATGACAGCTTTTCCTTTATCTAAGGACAATTATCCTATCCCCAATGAGGCTCATCTTCTCCAGGGAATCTACAGGAACTAATGGGTCCTCTCCATCTCCAGTGACAACAACATGCATGTCTCAAACAGCCATTTCACAAGCATTTACATGATCCCAGGCTGGCGACTGCCTGTAATTGTTACAGAAAACCATTGGTTTGTAAACAAAAACCACCACCGAAAAACAGCCTTTTGAGTTCATTCTCAAGCAGATTCAAACGAAAGAGAATGTGTATACGCTTAACATAGATTCAATAAGAGCTGTCCCACATAAACACTACTTTTCCCATTGAAAGAGATAGTGTTTCTGATGGTAGCCAGTGTGGTCTAGGTGATGAATGACTTCAGTGATTCCTTTATTCAATAGATGCTGTTAAGTTCATATGCATAGAAACCTGAATCTACCCACATGTTAATCAGCTCTTACATACCAACATACAAACTCAGACATATAGGTATACACTTGAAACATGAATATCTCTCTCTCTCTCTCTCTCTCTCTCTCTCTCTCTCTCTCTCTCTCTCTCACACACACACACACACACACACACACACACACACACACTATGCTTCATTAAGGTGACACTCCTATTGAGTGTCTTCTTTGTATCAGACATGATAGTAACATACAGTTCTGCATGAATATCAATTACAAAGGAAAAGGAGTAAACTCCCCTTCTTAGTTTCAAGCTTTATAGTTCCCAAGGAGAGTCCATCCTCACATACATTCTTGCAACAAGAATGGGAAAGCCCAGCTGACCAATCACAATGCGTATTAAAGATAGGAAGTACAAAGAGCACCAACAGATACATTAAAATGTAGCCATTGGTTATATATGAGGAGAGAAATAGCCCTGCTCTGCATTAACTCAAGGCTGAACATTGGAAAGAGCACTAAAATCCTAAACACAAGTCAGCTCTTGCACGCTGTCATTGTAGAGATGGCTACATCTACTGCCCAGCAGATGTGTGTGGTCCATTAAAAGCCTGGGCAATTCAAACTCACTTCTTGAATTCAAAACAATGTTTACAGCTTCTTTTAAAAGTAACATTTTCGCCTGGCGGTGGTGGCACACACCTTTAATCCCAGCACTTGGGAGGCAGAGCCAGACAGATCTCTTTGAGTTCGAGGCTAGCCTGGACTACCAAGTGAGTCCCAGGAAAGGTGCAAAGCTACACAGAGAAACCCTGTCTCGAAAAAACCAAAAAAAAAAAAAAAAAAAGTAACATTTTGGGGGTGGGAAGATGGTTCAGTGGTGGAGAGCACTGGATGCCCTTGCAGAGGTTTGGTTCTTAGCATCTATACAGTGGCTCACAACCATCCATAACTCTAGTTCTATGAGATTAGAAGCCCTCTTCTAGCCTTTGCTAGTACCAGGCACACACGTGATACACATATATCCAGGCTAGAAAAAAACACTCATACATATAAAATAAATTTTTTTATAAATCAAACCATTTTAAGTCATAAAATTTATGAGATTTTGTTCCTTTTTCTTTGCTGTCATGTCAGTAGCATGTCAGCTGATATAGATTCAGTCAAAAGCCAAGACTGGCCTCACTTCTTTGAGGTCCAGGAGAGAACATGTGTACTGGATTCCAGTCTATCCCAACATGGGTACAACTTCTAGCACAGCCTAAACCACTCTCTGGGAGACTTCTGCCCACCAGTGCCAAGAACGTGTGGTAGCCAGGGCAACCTGTCAGAGTAGGAAGCATTTCTGAATAGGGCATATGGTTCCAAGGCCAGTTTCCAGGAGCCACTGCTCTGCACTGTTTTATCTCATGGTCTTATCTAAAAAACAAAAACCAACCGACCAAAGCCCAACAACAAAAAGAAAACAAAAGCATCCTACTAGGCTTCATAGCCAAATCCTCATACTTTTGCTGATATATACAACCCAAACTATCAGGTTGAACTTGTCAAAGAAGTCCAGTCAAATTCCCTCTCCCTCTACTTGACTGCATTCCAGAACTTCTCATCTCCTTGAAGAACAATTCAAGCTTTCCAGGAGACTGGAAATGCAGATGCTAAATCTAGGTGAGAGCAGAGGGAGACAACACATCTTGGAGAGATGGAATAAGACAGTCAACAGGGCTTGGGGTAGGCTCACTGTGAAACTTACACAGTGCAAACTCCTTGTGAACCAAATGACTGGAGTCACCTGCTTACCACAGAACAGCACAGAAGAGAAAGCTAGTTAACTGAGCAACCTAGTATACCTCAGATCAGTGCTGAGCACCAGAAAGCATTGGATTGGGCTAGATCAGTCTTTCCTACATTATTTAAGATTATCACACATGGGCTGTGGAAAAGGCTTAGTAAATAAAATAGGACAAGCCTGTGAGTTCTATTTCCTAGCATCCATGTAAAAAGCCGGACATGGTGATCCACATTTGTAATCCCAGCACTAGGAAAGATCTCAGAGGCTTGCTGGCAAGGTAGTCTTGCAGAGTCAGTGAACTCTAGGATCAGCAAAAGACCTTGTCTCATAAAGTAAGGTGGAGAACAATACTGGAAGACACCAACGCTGACCTCTGGCTTCCACAAATGAGTGAGCATGTACGCATGCACACACAGGTAAGCTCATGCACACACACACATACACACACACCAATCAATCACATAGTTAATTCTATATAATGAAATGCTGTGTGCTGCTTACAGGTTCCAACCTTTTGAGAACGCAACACCCTGTGGTCAACAACAAAGTTCACACTCTAGAACTGTATAATAAAGTTATGGAAAATACTACAAAAGAATCATGTGCTTCAAGTAAGGTATTCAGTTGGGCCACATTCATAGCTAACCCGGGGTGCATATAGCCCTCAGGCTACATAATAAAAATACCTTCAATAGCAAGAGAACCCCTTACAAATTTTACTTTGAAATGGGGTTAATTCATGCGCACATGTACACACACACACACACACACACACACACACACACACACACACACACACACACAAATCTAGAAAGGTCAGGATTCAGCTATCCTCAAATTCATCCTCCTTACCCACACGGCCCACAAAGAATTGATTTAACTGGAATGGAACAATGACAATGTGGCTGGGAAGCACAGTGTGTCCTAATGACAGAAATTTCTGATACTCTGCGCTAATCAGAGATACATTAAACTAACCTGAAAAAGTACCAAGCCCCTTGCTGTGACAGGTGACTACAGTGGACTAGTCTGATGTTGATGGAAGGGTAGTAGTGAGAATTAAGCTGTGACAAATTAAACCTAATCACCTCAGAGCTGCCCTAAACTCAGGATTCTTGCATCCTTTAAAAATGTACTTCGGCTTCCACGGCAAGATCATAGCTAGACGGCCACAGAAACACACTAGAACTCCCTCCCCAAAAGGTCATACTTCTAACCGCATAGGCTTCTTCTGTACTGCAAGAGCCCCTCTTCAGATTTCAGAATACCCCCCCACCCCCACCTAGAAGGTGGCAGGCGGGCTCCCAGCACCTTTCTACTCCCTGTCATCTCTATCCAAGCTGCAGTCTTGTCTCTTCTGACCCAGATGGAGCAAATACGGCTGCAGGAGGATTAGTCTTTCTAGGGGCCCTCGGATCAGAGGCTCATCAATCTCCAAGCCCACTCTTCCCCATTCCTTCAGCCCTTCAGAACTAAGCATGCAAGAAACAGGGCCCCATCGGGAGCAGCAAAGCAGCTTCAGAAAACGACTCAGGAGGAAGAAACCTTGCGTGTTCACTGACCTCCCAGCCTGGCTGGCCCTTTTCTTGCGGCGTGGATCACAAGCAAGTGATTTCAGCTCTGCTATCCAGCTTATCTCGCCTCACAAGTGGTGCCCTCATTTTTTATTTGAAAGCAACTTATTAAGTAAATAAGCTGTGCACTCTCTCGGCGTACTTTGTGTTCCGGGGCTGTGGGCAACATCCTTCCAAGCACACCTAGAGGAGCGGTTATGGGGTTGTCTGGGACTGCACTGTCTCCTAGGGCAGAGACTCCAGTCCCAGTGTGCCCAACAGCCACAGGACTGTGAAGAGCCTTTCTTCCTCAGATACCACACTGTCACACCAGGCAACTTCAAAAAACCAAAGTGGCAGATGAGAGGCAAGACGACAAGAAAGTAATGAATAGCGTCTCACCGAGAAACTTGAAGGAAAAACTCCCTGGTCATTTTCTTAGCTACTAAGATACTGTGTTTGGAAGGAGTAGCCTGCCCTGTGAGCATGAAGATCTGAGTTTGACCCCCAGGACCCTTATTTTAAAAAGTGTGGGGGGTGCACTGAGAACATGAAAAGAGGTGGCTTTTGAAGGCTCACTGGCTAGCCACCCTCACCTACTTAGTAAGAGAGACCTTATCCTTTAAAAAAAAAAAAAAGACAGACAAGGCCTGCAGAATAGAACAAGTGAGGTTTTCCTCTGGCTTCCACACACGTGCACACACATGTACATGCATGTATGCACACACACACACACACACACACACACACACACAGGTGTGCACACACACTGTATTTAAATAAGGCTCCTAAATGTGTTTCACAGCTGGAAAACCTGCACACCAGGAGCTGGATGGCCCTGTAGTTCTTGCTCTGCCTTTCTGCCATCAATGCAACTTTCAGACCCTTGTTTTCCTTGCCCACTATAAGGCCACCCCCCACAAAAGCTGAAAGCAGTCAACATTTCTAGGACTAGATGCAAAGCAAGGTTTATCACTGAATAGACGTAGGAAGTTCAGCCGGATGACTATGAGGTCAATTTATTTTTAAAGCGATTGGTTCCTGGGATTATAAAAAGAGAATGAGAGAGAGAGAGAGAGAGAGAGAGAGAGAGAGAGAGAGAGAGAGAGAGAGAGCGAGAGAGCGCACTTCGGAAAATACACCGGTCAGGAAACTCACGGACAGAAGTCAAGGTCTGTGAGCAGGCACAGACAATGACACATTTAAAGGGGGCCCCATATCGCTTCTAAATCAGTCACCTAAAGACACCAGTTCCTGGAGACCAGCAGCATTAATGACAACCCACTGGCAATGTCACTTTCCAAATAGATCAGGAAGACAGGCCTGGGGAGCCATACTTTGTCCTTCTCCTCTGCTGCCCACCGCCAGTCACCTGTCACACAGCCCCAGGAGAGTTAACCAAATCAAAGATGCCCAGCTCAGCTAGAAAAGCCTTCTAGAATGGCTAGAGTTATCCTTCCATTTAAATGCTAGCTTGTTCCTCTGAATCTGCAGCAAATGCTTGCAAACAATTCCTCCCTTTACCCCTGGATATTCTCGAAGCTACCTCTTCCTCCCCTTTACAAAGTGTATTCCTCTCTGCCTTCCCCAGCCCACGCTCTCCAGCTATAGCTCTTCCAACTCTGTTGGTTACAAAGTGGCACACGTCTGTGATGAAGTGCAGTCACTGGTTGGAGGGAATCACACACACACACACACACACACACACACACACACACACACACACAGACTGGCATTGCTATCACTGGACAGCAACGAGTCTTCTCCACCAGGGCCGGTACATAGAGGTGGTACCTGAAGCCCATGATATTTGGGGGTCCTTAAGAAAAAAATATTTGCAAATATATGAGGTCTGAGGCCTTGTAAGGGGCTCAAGCAAATTAAGATTTAGTAAAGGTTTAATTTCACTATCGTAAATCCACCTCTGTCATCCTGCCCCTCCCCTACACACACATACACACACAAGAAAAGAATAAACAGAAACGGAAGTTTGGTGGCATCAGATGTGAAGGAAAACAGAAGGCAACCGGAAACCAGGAGTCTGACAGGAAAGAACATAGGGACCTCCATCACCAGCCCTGAGTGGGTGATGGGCAACTCCTGGTACCTAGGAACCCAAAGGTAAGTCTGAAGAGGCTGTCTTCCTCCAGCGATGCTCCTCCAGATGCTGTAGTTCTGCTCCGACTGCCTGGAGACCCTTGGGTCCAGTCTCCAGTTACTTCGCTGCAAATCAAGGTCTTGAGGGTGGGAACCGAATGCTAATTTTCATCTGTTTTCCCTTTCTCTCCTATTCTCTCTTGCTCTCCCCAGCTGGGAACAGCAAGGCTCCTGGGACTGGCCCAGCTGATAACCTCCTGTACCGGGAGTTTGACATTTTGCTTATCTTAGACATCCAGGGAGGCAATGCTCCATTTCACGTGGAGACACAGGCCATTTGTGTTCATGAGGGGAGCTTTAGTGGGAGTGAAATGTCATGTTGGGGGTCTGGGAGCTCCATTTTGAGAGAAGGCAGCAGCCAAACTCAGTCTCACACCTTCTACACACAAGTTCAATGATACCCTGGGGTCTGCATCCCCTCACCGATTCACAGAGGTGAAGCCTGCCCTCTGCCTTTGTGGGTTGCTTGGGAGCCAAAGGCAGACAAAAAGCTGTGAATACGGTCCAAGTGAAAAATCATAGTCAGCCACCCCTTGCTTTTAAACCGGAGAGATGGCAACGATATTTGATTGTGTGCCCCCTGACGTCCCCTGCCTTCTGCCTCTGCCATCTTTAAAACTGAGATACAGGAAAAATGGCGGAGGTAGGTGAAGCTCAAAACTTCCGTGAAGCCTCGTGGACAGACACTGTTCTTACCCAAAGTCTATGCAGATAGGTTTTGATATTCTATCTAATTCAACGTCCTCAACAACTCTGAGTTCTGGTTTCTTATGGCCATAACAGAACATAATGAAGAGGGTGGGCTCTGGAGCCAGAGAGTCTGGGTACCAACCCTAGATTTGCCTTTTGTCTGCAGATCTTAGATTATTTAACCCCATCTCTCACTTTTCTTACCTGCAAGATAAACTATAGATGTGTGACAAGAGTGGTTTTGAGGGTTGCAAGGGCGACCGCATGCAAAGCAGTTATAACCATACCGATATCAAGCACATGCTCTCTGGTTATTAGGAGTTGCTGTTGTTATTCATTACTACTGTCCATGAAGCCACTGAAGCGTCACAAACTTTATCCAAATACACACAGTCTATAAATGGACAAGATCAGATTTCAGTCCAGATTATTTTCATCCCAGGGATCACACTCTTAGCCACTTTACTAAATTTTGTTGGAGTCCCAAATTTCTCTGGCCCCGTTTCTTCATCTGCCAAACAGATGTTCAATGACATCAGCCTCACAGGAGAGTGGGGATCAGATGAGCCAATAAATATGAATGCACCAGAATGTTAGACAAATGTTGGTATTCTACAATGGCAATGGCAACAATAGCTCCAGGACTACTTTGTCCACAAAAGGGCAACTGACCTTGAGCAGAGACACACCCCACAGCTTCTCACTTCAGTTACACTCTGAGGTCTCATTGCTATGGACCAAACTGCAGAGCCAGTGAGTACAGGGTCAGTCCAGTGGCCAGGGGGCATATGTACATACTCATCCCATCCCCCAAGCACAGCCTGCATCCCACTTCTCCTCCTCATGAAGGAAGGTGGAGGGGGGGCGGGGGGAGACTCAGCTGATGGGCAGCTGCCCCAGGAACTAGAAAGCATCTTTTCCAGGGCAGCCTGCAAAGGGAGATAGGGGTCTTAAAAATAATTAGCCCCCAGTGCTGGGGCCTGTGGCATCTCATTACCAAATGCAAATTCAAGTTCACGTGCCACTCCAAGGCTCCTGTCACAATGCCTGCCTGACCCTCAACCTTGCTGAATGTGGACCAAATCGTTCCCCACTGCCCCCGCCCCCTTTTCAGCCTGCAGCTGGTGTTCGGTCTCTGGAAAGGGAAAGAGGCTGCTCTTGGCCCACTGAAGGGAGAACAAGGAAAAGGGGGTCTTATTTCTTTAAGGGAGGAGGCAGGGGTATTATGGGAGGGGGGAGATTAGAAAAATTGCTCTCCCTCAGCAGTTAAAAGAGGGATAATTGGAGCAAGTGGCGGGCGGCTGTTCTGCCATTTAGCATACAGCATACCCAGGAAATCTCACTTGGTAATCAGGAGGAGAGGAGGGAAAAGGAGCAATCAGACCCCTATTCAAGCTCCGTTTAGCGACAGCCCCTGCTGGCTGGCTGGCTGGCTGACTGGCTGACGGGATGGCTGGCTGGGCTGGAGAGAGCAGGAGCTGATCCCACAGAAAGCATGAATACGAGGAAGTCAGGGTGCAGAAGCACAGAACCTCCTCTGTGTACATTGTAAGACCTTTCTGCTTTTCTTCCTTCTCCATGCTACAGAGATATGGTGGGAAGGGAGCTACCTTTTGTCCTCTGATTGCTCACCACAACCTTGTCCCCAGGCTTCCAGGGCCTGAAGAGTTAACACAGATTGCTATGTTATAATTGCAACGGAGTATACACTCGGGAAAAGGAAGGGAGAGGGCCATGTTTTACTCCAACAGGAAGTTCCAACCGGGGCATCCCTGGTACCTTAACAGTGTGCTGAGAACTTCAAGAATGCTTAGGGGTAAGCAGTCTCCTCTGGGTGGATGCCATTCTCTTGTTTTGAGAGTTGGGAGAAAAATTGGTACAATTCTCGGAAAAAAAGAAAAGTCATTGACATTGGCTTTCTGGAAGGCACACAAAGACCACACAGCGGTGATGAGACATCAGTCAAGCCAACTGCCAGTCAGCCAAATGATATGTGACATAGATAGGCCCATATCATGAGATTCATTCCGGAGAACAGGTCAGTCCAAACCTTCTCCATTGTTCCCTGGCTCCATCCTCCCTGAAGCAGGCTGACTTCATGTTAAATGAAGTCTTCAGGGAAACTGGGACTAAGCTTTATATGCCTTGGCAGTGAATCGATGCTTCACAACTATGAGCTTGCTGAGAAATTCAGTGCATGTACTTTCATAACTAAGAATACTTCAAAAATAATCATCTCAACTCATTTTGAGGTAATGACAAATTTTCCATAGCCTATGATGGGACTTGTCCCTAGAGGAAGCTGGGCACACCTATTCACTTTCTGCTCACTAAATTTCATCATAGGACTGAACTAGACAAAAGGGCCAGTGAGAGTGCTGGACCATGCCCTCACTAAATTCCAAATCACATTCATCGTTTGAAAACTGCTTTGTCTTATCTGCCCTTCCTCTGTCCTCATGATCACTTACTGGTTGGCAATCAAAGCACCTTGTTTATAAACATAATACCTAGAAGTAAGAACCTGAAACCTCTTCTCTACGCGGTCGTTGTGTGCCATAATGCTTGGTGTGACTATCAGTGAGAACATGAGCTGCAGGCTGAAGCTTTCCTGAGTTCAGAAGTCAGTTTGCAGCCAGAGTTCACAATCCTTCACCTGAAAGAGAAGACAGTGTGTCCACTACCTCTTACCCTTGGACCCAGGTCCCCCACATCAGCTATCTCTGTTGTCTTCCCCTGTTCTCACATGGAATCAGAACAGTTAAAAACACATAAAGAGATTGGTGCATCTGTGTATTCTTTCTGGGGTGCAGTACAGACACATTTTGGAGCCATTGAGGCATGTAGAGCCAGAGAGGTCAAGCAAACAGCAACACTGCAGGTATGCTACAAACTAATGGACTACAAAGGCCGTCTCCAACAGGCCCCAAGTAGACCACGGGAAGCTGCAGGAACCTACCCAGCTGCCCCTGGTCTCAGAACAGGTAAAGTACAAAACAGACCCTCATACACTCAAATGAAAGGTTCCATCCCACAAACTGAGACAACTGGGTGCTTGATACATAGGCCCCACTAACGTGGGAAAGTACCCCGATTTCTCTTCTGTGGTACGTGTGATCTATTGAGGAAAGAGGTGTGGCTACATGTCCACTGCCCCCTTCACACTGTCTTTAGGGAAATGGCAGGCATTTGTTTAGGCTATTTATCATGTTATATGTATATCTGCTTGACGCTTAGAAACTGCTCTGACTTTTCCCACTCCATATTTTACAGGCAAGAAAGTGTTTATGCTTACTCTACAAAACTTAACAATGTGTGGAGGCAACGGATATTTTGTAATTGCAATTTTGTGACTGATCAGACATGATGACAATTACTGGGATCAGCAGGCTTCATGGTATCCATGGTAAATTCTTTTACCTCTCAATAACCATTTTCACCAAAACTTTGGGGTCATTCTGTTTTCAGGCTAGCCAGCTGTGAGTTATCACAGAGTCTGTCTGCTCTGCTCCTTTCTGTACAGAAGAAGAAATCTGAACCCTGAACCTCACAGAAAGAACAATTATTAAAATATGCATGTTGCATTTAAGCCTTAGAAATCAACTGCATTCAATCTGAAGAAATCCCACTGAGAAAATAATAACACACATACAAAAATAAATAAAAAGAGAAAAGAAAATTTACACACATACATATATATGGTATATATATAATATACACACATACATATATATACAAATATATACACATATATATATATATACACATATATACATACATACATATATATTCTTCCTGCTGAAAGTGCTGATCCAAACCTGCCTGGAGGAAATGAGTTCTTTTGAAACATACACACACACACACACACACACACATACACACACACACACACACACACACACACACACACGCAATCAGAGATAATCAGCAAGTTAACAACACACTTGCAGACACCCTGGTCCCTCAAAAGGAAGAATGCCAGCTTTCAATGCAAGCGCTGAGAGCAGAACAGATCCTCTGCGCAAAGGAGAAAACAAGTGATCCTGTCAGCATCTTCTTCAGGCAGAACGTTCTCCCAAGTCACGAAGCTCTGGAGCGTCAGTCAGCTCCGAAGGCACCTGCTCGTAAGAAGCCTTTAATAACTGCATTCCAACAGCATGTTTTATGTGTTAACTCCAGTCCTCTTCTCCACTAATTTTCAATGAGGAAAAATCAAAGCCTACAAGGGTGCCCCACCTTTTAACACTACAACATGATATGTCATCTAAAGATGTGCTGAACGCTCTTCAGAGCTGTCTGGTGAAGCAAGTGGTCTGAGGACTGTGGGTTGGATATGTCTGTGGGCCTAAAGAGATAATGTATGTGTCCAGCATCTCCTTTTCCTAAGGTCTAGTCACAAGAAGGGAAATGTACAACCTAGCCTGGTAAAGGACAGAACAACAGGGTATTATTTTCACAGTAGTCCATGCACAACCTGCAATGGAGCCTCCTACCCAGTTCCCAACATGTCCATCTCCAACATGTTCCACCTGTGAAATAAACTTAGTTTGACTTTTAAAAGATATCTTAACATATCTCATAGTACATAACGTTTATATCAAACATAACCGGCTTTATAAAGGATGGACAATTCCCAAAAGGAACACCCACAAATACAATGTTAGAAACAAATCCCAATATATTCCCTTACCTGAACAGAGGGAGGAACAAGATACTTACCTGGCCCTACCCTCTTGACACAGTTGCAACAGCCCATTAAGGGAAAGCTATTTCCTCCTGAACAAGAGAATGAAATACCTGGCCTGGGTTGAGACCTAATATTCCAGTTGGGCAGGTCAGTGATCTGACTAAGAGACCACCCCTCAGAGAGGCAGGACCACTCTGGGAAGGCAGGCTCACCTTAAGACACTCGAAAACAGAGCTGGAATAATGATTTCTTTCATGAGATAATCTTCCTTCCTAGCAGCCTCACCTCCTAGAGCAGTCCCCTGGGGCCACTACAAGGTTCAGCTGGGTCTGTGAACCTTTCTGAGTCCTTCGACAGGCACCGCTACCTTTTCTTCTCTTCTGTCTTTTGATTTCAGATCCTAGTCATGCTTTCCCTGGCACTTGGGACTTCTTTATTCTTTCTTGAAAACTCCACTCCCTACCACCATGTGGCTGCCTGTTTACTATGTGGTTGACTTCCATGCCAGATTATCTCAAAGGGCAAGGATTATTTCCTTCTCTCTGCCCCTGGGAAGCTGCTGAGGTTTACAGCTGTCTACCGTTTGTTTGTTTGTTTATTTTGTTTGTTAACCTAATAAAATTTCCCTCAAGCTTCCATTTGAGTCCATTCTTCAATTCTTTTATTAATGAGACCAAGAACCCTAAGAGAGACTCTGGTTTCCAACATCACTCTGACCTCTTTGACCCTGTACCAGGGAATTCTTCACCTTGACTGTACGTTGGGATCATATGAGAAGTTGGAATATTAAAAATAGAGTTGCTGGGATTCCCTTCCCCCAAGAGATGCTGGTATAATAAGCCTGTGTATGGCTTGAAAGTTTCTCAGTTCCTCCAAGGTGATTTCAATGTTCAGATGGGGTTGAGAACCACTGATCTTCCTTAAAGAATGGCACCACCTCCATGGAGAGGCCCAATGGGTTGACAACACAAAACATCTCAAAAAGAATCAGAATGTAACTCATTTTGTGTCCTCTACATTCTACCCTCTTGAGATACACACCTGTCTCCTCAGTTCTCACATCCTTGATCACCTCAATGATTTCTCTTTCCCAAATCTAAGCCTATAGTGAGTGCAGGGGGGCAGGAATTTATATGTTATTTGTGTTTGTTTGTCATATTAAAGTACTTCCTCACATGGAACACCCAATGGAAGTTAGGAAGTTAATGTGGAAAGGTTGGGGCAACTTAAGTTCTTTGCAAGAAAATGTTTCTATCTATCTATCTATCTATCTATCTATCTATCTATCTCATCTCCCTCCCTCCATCTCCCTCTCTCCCTCCCTCTCTCCCTCCCTCTCTCTCCCTCCCTCTCTCCTTCACTCTCTTCTCTTCTTCCCTCCTTCTCTCCATCCCTTACTCCCTGTCTCAAGTGGTAGTTGGATGTAGGCAGTTTTCCAGTGTAGTTTGGGGGATTCCACTGGGCAAGGCTCCAGTCCAGCCCTGTGCCCATCCACACGTATCTCAGTATATGCAGCACTCAGGAAAGGAAGCCATTTCTAGAGAGCAGCCTCATAAAATAACCTCATTGCTAGGACAAGGACAGGTGGCTCTCCAAAGATTCCTTGACGCCCTTTCAGCTGCCTCTCATGGGCCAAGGGGTGGCATAACAAGACTGAATTAATTGTAACAGGGCCAAGCATGGACCCTATAGACCATCTGCCTCCATTCTCTGCAGGGCATTGCTTAAGCTAAGGAAGAAGAAGAAGAAGATGGGGTCTAAGTCTCCAAGGGTCAGGAGTGGCAGAGACAGCCCCCTTGCTTGCAATCCCTCTCTTGCTTCTCCTTCAGTGCTAATCCAGCTGAGCTGTATACACACTCTGCAGTCTACTCCACCTAGCCCTTGGAGTTGAGTCAGAGTGCACGGTTGAGTAGCCTGTACTCTCTTCCTGCTGAGATCCAGTGCCTTTTCCATTGAGAGCAAGGAGACGAGTTTCTACCACTTCCTTGGAGGAGGAGGCCCAGTCATATAGCTGAAGCTGCACTTGCACATAGAACTGGTTTCAATCCCGCCCCCTCCTGCCTTTACCCAGGCACTCAACAAAAGGATCTATAGCAGGGAGAAGGAGTTGGGGGGGGGGAGGGAGGACTCTTACCTTCGGAGCAGAGTGTGCCACCATAGCCGGTGGTGGAACAGTCACAAGTGGGATGGCCATCCAGGAGGAAACAGATCCCACCATTTTCACAGGGACGCTCGCCACAGGGTCCCTCTGCTTCTAACTGGACACCCTGGCTCCCAGAAGCCGAGGCTCTGAGTTGCCGTACTTGAGATCCAGCATTAATCCCTTAAAGCCGGGCATGTTCTGTACTCCATCGAGGGTCAGGGCAGAAGGCCGGATGTCAGCAGGGACGCCACCGAGGAACAAGTCACTGACCACATCCATGTAGGGCCGCTGAGGCTGGAGCTCCCCAGACTGGCCCTCGCCGTCAATCACCAGCCCAGTGCGTAGGCGGTCACGGCTCACCATGAGGAAGTGCCAGCTGCTGTCGTTCACCTGCTTGTTGGACAACACAGCGGTCTCGGCGCAGTCCATGCTAAAGCGGAGCTGAACTCGGCCATCCACCAGGGAGAGGCAGAGGAAGTCACAGACACCACCATCATCCAAATACAGGAGCAGCCCTGTGGACACGTTGGTCTTGAACTGGAAGCTCAGGTCACTGCGCGTGCTAGCATCCCAGCGCAGGTAGCGGGCCCACTGGTTGGGGAGGCCCATGAACTCCAGACCCAGGCAGAGCCCAACGAGGGAGCCCAGAAAGATGCTCACCTTTAGGGTGAAGAAAACGGAGGGGAGGGTAAAGCTCATTGTGGCTGCTGGGCCAGAGCACAGGGGAATAGACAGGCCAGGGAACAGCCCTGGGGGCGGGAGGCAGGGGTAGGCTTTGGTGATGGAAGAGAGAAGACAACGTGGTTCACAGAGAACACACAAGAAGAAGAGAACACGCAGGAATATTAGGAGGTTGAGGAAGGAGGAGAAGGAACAACACAGGCCTAGATAGGCACACAGGCAAGAAATCCAGAAGAGGCAGAAGAAACAGACAGGGGATGTTGGGTGGGACAAACCAGGGGCGGGGTGAGGAAGAATTCTCTTGCTCCAAGAAAAGATCTCAGCTATCCGCGTGGATCCGGAGGCCTTGATTCAAGGAGGAGAAGGAGCCCAGGGTAGGAACAAGCCTTCAGAAATGTGCCCCTCCTGGCAAATGTCCTAGCCAGGGAGACCAAGGACGGGGCTAGAGCCCCAGGCCGCAATGGAGGAGGAGGAAACAGTGAAGTGAGCCGGGTGAATGGTAGGTCCAAGCCCAGGAACAGTGCTAAGATTCTACCGTCTAGCAGAAGCAGGCCCCGGGGAGGGGAACGACAAGCAACTGAGAACTCAGGCCAAGTAGGGCCCAGAGCAGAGCAGAGGCGGATTCAGGCTTCATGGTGCTGACCGGAGGCAATGCTGCCCATAGCACACACAGCTCGCAGGACTCCAGAGAGAAGACCTGTGGGGGAAGGGAGAAAAGAGATTAAGATTAGGGCCAAGCACCAATGATTACATCCCACGGCATGAAGATTGGTGGAGTGTGCGTGCATGCGTGCCAGCCAGGCAATTCTAGATACTTCAACGCTAGGTACTTCACACAGGACAAGGGTCCAGTCAGTTCTCCCATGGCCGGGCAAGATCCTGAGCCCAGCTTCTAATGACACACTTAGATTTTCCAGATGTAAAATGCAAAACATCATGGAAAGTCCCCAAAGCCGTATCAGCACATTTTTTGCAAATAGCCAAAATTGAAACATTAACATTTTAAAACATTCAAATACCCATATGTAATGTTCATTTATTTATATATTAAAAAGATTTTTTCTTTTTCAATTTTATAATCCATTGCTTAAGTAGACGAGGTCTAAGACCTTAAATTTTAGAAAGAAATATACATAAAAACCAGGAGAAGTGAATGAGTAGGCAAAACAGTCTCCATCTCTAACCAAATATTAGGGAAACCTTCTAAAATAAAAACTTTAATATTAAAAAAAGTTGAAAGACTGAGTTTGGATTCTAATTCCTGTACATGAAATGCAAAACAATATTCCTAGCCTATTTCCATTTCTACTTAACAATTTAAAAAGTAGACAAAATAATAGCCCCTTTCCAAGATTGAGAGAAAAATTAGTGAGATTCGTGTAGTGTGGTCCCAGCATAGGCTTTGTACATAGTAAGTGGTCAATATATTCTAGGTTGTTTTTTTGTTTTTTTTTTTTTTTTTTACTTCCAAAATGAAAAGGAATGGGTAGACGAGAAGTGTGTGTGTGTGTGTGTGTGTGTGTGTGTGTGTGTGTGTGTGTGTGTGTGTGTGTGTGTGTGTAAAAAAGAGAGGGGGGTGGGAGGGAGAGAGAGAGAGAAGAGGGCAATGTATATATGCACAGTATTGAGAAGATTTATGAGTAGCTAAGAAGTGTCACAGACAGAGTGACACTAGATTGACTAGGAAGGCAGCAATATCCACTGAGCTTGAGCCCTGGTTCCTGAAGGAAGCTGCTGATCTACCTAACCAAGCTAGTGATTTTTCTGTTCAGATAAAGCAGTCAGCGTAATTTCCAAGGGCTGTGCAAGTTGTGGCTTACTCCTTGTCACAGTTGATAGTTCACAGTGGTTCACAATCGTCTCCATTAGAGCATTGCAGTTCACTCTGTTTACAAGGAGGACATCACCAAAGAGGAAGATGCTATCCCTTTAAGCAGGGGCAAACTCCTGTTCTACACAAACAAGCAACCTGTATCCACAAGAGCCTGATCAAATCCATCATCACAATAGTCTTGGTACCATGAAAGGGTTTTACCCAAGCAGTATTTCCTGGAGTGTGTCATGGGTATCCCCATGGGCTCAAGGGATAGCCAATTAGAATGTGGACATTGGAATATACTGATGCTGACTTGTAGGGGTGTATGCCTACTACCAAAAGTTCAGGGTTTCTTTTTGTGTGTACTGGTTAATGTCATTTTGGTACCACAAAGTCAACTACACTCACACCACAGCTATATGCCAATAATACAAACATCTTGTCCATGACAAGATGAAATTTAGCCATGTAAATATCCAGGAAGAATATTCAAGAATAATAGTCAATGTACAAGTCTTGAGTCTGGTACAGGCATTGGAGTGGAGTGGGTGGGAGATATGAAGCCAAAGGTGGGTAACAGGAAGTAAAGACTGGAGGAGACTTAACAGTCTCTAAGAATATGATCAATGTGTTGAGTGAGATATGATAACCAAGTCAAAAGGCAGCATCCTCCAAGAGAGAGGAAACGCCAGTCTACCTAACTCTAACTCATTCCAGGTACCACTCCACTGGATCAGAGTAACATAAGACACTCTTCCATACTCAAAAGCATCACAGACTGGTGGAGGACAAGTGTACTTTGGAGACGTCAATCATACTAGAACCAGATTGTTTGTTGTGGCAACACCCTAGGGACGGGGAAAAGCAACTGCTTGACCGCAGTGCCTACCACAGGACATTAGGATGTTGTCATAGAACAGGAGTGGTGAAATGTCTATACAAAGAGTGAACCGTAGAACAGAATTCAAGAGCCACTATAAGGTCCTTTGACTTCTATTCCATACAGAGGCTTCAACATGGCCCCACTGTATACAAACAAGGACATCATTGCTGAGTACTCCCTCAGCTTTTCAAGATGCCAGCCCAAGTGGTCCTGGAAGATAAATCAATACCTGCCTAATTGTCTGTTGAAACCCATGAATAAATGAAGAACTACAATGTCCAAGCACACACACCAATGAAAGAGCATTGTGTGAATTTACCCATCCTGCTTTGTGGTGACCACAGTAATCTATATAGATGAGCCTTTACCTTCAGACTCTTGTCCTTCCCTCTCAATCAGATTAGCATTGGAGATACCAACATCCCTAAACTGTGCATCAGGAGGAATCTAAAGGGCTGACTGAGAGAAGCCAAGCTTTCATTCTCGTAGGTACCAGGCAGGTCTAAGGCGGGAATGATACCACTAAACCACTCCATCAAGATGATACAACATTGACCGTCAGCATTATCTCCTAAAGCTCTTGAACTAGGGACATTACCATGACCTTTGAAAATTTCCCCAAATGTCCAAAAGCTATATATGACCTCACATGAGGTATCCAAAGCCTCCAGCCAACTGCTGCCAGCAATTTTCTTTTAGCTTTCTTCATCCATCAAGCAGAACATGCCTCTGATGAAATCCCATTCCCTCAAGAAATGGGACAAAGGACAACAGAGAACCTTCTTCACCCAGTCAGCCAATGGCCACCCACTCCTGAGCCACAGGTCACCATAGGCAGCTGGGGACTGGCTGGTTGGCTCCAGAGCCCATAAGGAAGGTTGAGGATGATACTGAAGCTCCAAACACTTATCTGTTGTGTGGGAACCAAGCAAGAGAGGGAAAGTGAGTGACATTATCTAATTGCCAGCTAATTTACATAATTATTGAACAGCACAGTTTTTATGTTGGGTGAACATCTTTGCAAATGTCTCATATTCCGGCTGCTTAGGATGCAAGGGAGACCTCACACAACTCTGGCATGTGGGCCATTTGCCACAAGCATGGTTTAGAAGATCTGGCTGCCATTTGCCCTCCCCACCCACTCCTTGCCTTTTCCAATGACCATGGGGGTTTAGCTTGAAACAGACTCAAGAGACAGGAAGTTGTCTACTGTCTGGTTGGAATGGCATGATGATGTTCATCCTCTAACCAGCCTTACAATGCCCAGGTGGGGCTTTCAAACTTTCCTATAGAGTCTAGAACCTTCTTAACTGCTTCTTAGACCCCTCACCAGGACTGTAGAGGTTCTTTAAGGGCTTTATGTTGGCTTTGATCCTCACTCACTACATCTCTCATTCCAGAGGTGAAAGATTTTTTACCACCAATCCCAGTTTGTGTCATTCATATGAAATTCACCTTAATCTCAGATCACACAATCCAGGCTAGCTCATTAGGGCATTCCAATCTCTTGGTCACAGTAAATGGGTTAGAGATAAGTCTGCCATCCAAACTGAGTCAAATTAGAGTTAATGCTGAAACTTTAAATGGAATTATTTGGGACATGACTCTCTTAGTCTTTCTACCTTGTTATTCTCAAAGTCAATACTTAGTGACAAATACCACTCTTATTATTAAAGATAATCTTGTCTATGGATGAAGACAACAAAAAAAAGGTAAGAGCCAAAAGAGGCATAAAGACAGATTTCTAATGGCATTTTTTTAAAATCTAGATCCAATGAAGCCTAAAGAGGAGTGGATCCTAGGACTTTCTTCACATAAACTGAACTTAATTTTTATTTAAACAAGTTTGAGTGGAGGCAAGACCAAGAGTCCTGATAAATACTATTCTAGTAATACTGGGCTATCAAAAGCTCCCCTCTCACACTGCCCCATCTGTATCTGAAGGAACTCTCTGTGACTTGAGACTCACATCATGTCCTCTCCCAGAAACAAAGCTTTGGATCCCCATCACCCATAATCTTGGGCAAAGGCATGCTTCTTCTCTCACTCTGAAGGTAGGTGGAGGTTTGTTCTTACTCAATAGTCTCAGAAACTAACTCCTTCAATTAAATCACAACCACCACCACCACCCCCTGACACTCTGTCTACCTTAATACACAAGTAAGGCCCTGCTGCAGGCAATGAGGGTCAAGGCACAAATTCTGTCTAAGATCTGAAAGTAGAATAAAGAAAAATGGAGAACATGGACTTTTGAGTCAGGCAGAGCTATACCTAGACCCAGATTCACATGATCATAGGCACTTAACATTGGGCAACACCTTTAAGTGCTTCCAAAAGAGGTAAGGGGTTGATAATACTTACCCAATAATTTAATTTTGAACTCTATCAATTGTAAAACTGTGTATATACATAATGATGAAAAAACTGTGATTATAGGTCTGTCATAGTTGAACATTTATAAATCCTCATAAATAAAACATATAAACATTTATGTTTATAAACATATAAACAATAAAACATATAAAGCTAAACATTTTTAGATACTCATGACTTCATGCCCCTACTAAGTAGGTACCAACAGAAATGCTTAGTATGTCTAAAGATATGTGAGACTGTTCATAGCCTTATTCTCCATAGTAGAAGATCACCAAACTTCCATCTGCAGCAGAGAGTACATATAAATTTTAATTTATACAGGCAAAATGGTGTCGAAATTTGAAGGTGACTAGTCTTCATTTCTAGACACAGCATGGATGAATCTCACAAGCATAATGTTGAAACAAGCATAAGACATGGAAGAGAATGTACTGTACATGTTTTGTTTATACCAAAACAGAAAAGAAGCAAAAATATTTATTCTATGTTATTGAACATCAGTGGTTACTTATGAGAAAAGGGCAGAAGAGGTAGTGGAATTCGTTTCAGAATCTGAGTGATGCTGCAGGTGTTTACTGTGTGCAAACTCATAGACTGAGTACCACCTTCTGACGCATGTATCTTTCTGTATATTTCAATAAAAAAAAACACATAGTATACTGCCTCACACATACTACATGATAATCTAGCCACTTTCCTATGTCACCTAGAGAAGAGGTTTGTTTTATTTTTTTGTGTGTGTGTGTGTGTGTGTGTAAAGGGTTTTAAAGAAAGTTACTGCTGGTTTCTGTTTGTAGGCTGGGACTCCTTACTCACATTTCACAAGATAAAGCCAGTCTCTCCTCTAGGAAACTATGAACCAATATTCATTCACCAGACCTTGCAGATGTCCCTGTGTCTCTCAGTCCATTCACATGCTGGTCCTCCCTTTCACAATTTGTCATGTTAAGAAAGCCACTCCACCTTCTACTGTCATGTCTACCTGTCAAACTGCTTCTAGACACACACACACACACACACACACACACACACACACACACAAAGTTCCCCCATTTTAGAAGTGTCTCTGCTTCCCCTTCAGATCAGGGAAAGGACAAGAGTCCCTGAGGATCTCAACTCCCATCTGTCAAGTGGATTTACAGAAAAGGTGTGTTTCAACACTGGAAAAGGTGACAGACATAGAAAAAGAAAAGAAACTTTTCCTTTAACCTTGAACTTTAACATTCTTTTTACTTAAAAAAATAAAAAATAAAAATAATTCCCATAAAAAAATAAGAAGTGGTGAATGGACAGATGACTGACTGGTTAAGAGCACTTCTTGCTCTTCCAGTAGACACAGTTTGGTTCCCAGTACTCAATTCAGATGGTTCACAATGCCCATAATTCCAGCTCTAGGGAATCTGACACCCTCTCCTGGCCTCCTCAATTGCCCCACAGACCCACACTCACACAGACACATACATGTGAATAAAAATCATTAATACTGGGCCAACTTCCATTATTGTCAGGAACACTAATCGATTGCAGGACAGATATGCCAGAATAACATCGGGCCAGAAGCCAATCTTCTGGACAAGCCTCTCACAGGATGAAGAAGGTGAGATTGACTAAGACTTGTCACTGACTAAAGAGCAGAAAGCAAAGAAAGTGGGACCCTCTTGAGAGGCAGGCTGAGGTAGGAGAGCAGGTCATGCCCACTCTGCATTTTCCTCAAGTGCTTAGATGAACAGGAAGGAACCCTCTGGTCTCTGAACTGGCACTGAGAGTGTATGGATGAAACTGCGGAGATCCCAAGGGATCACGGTAGGCTTACTCTACAGCCTGCATCTAATCAAACAAGTTCTAAGGGTGATAATGGAAGGTTTTACAACTTGATCCTCCAACATAACAAGAACAAAACTTATGATTTCTAGCTATGTATTCAACAAGAATTCCGGAATGAAATTGACCCAATGTCTCACTCGTGTGTGTGTGTGTGTGTGTGTGTGTGTGTGTGTGTGTGTGTGTGTGTGATATATACATCTTTTTGTGGCTGCCAGAAAGCCAAATGTAATCTAAGACTACATAAACCATAGATGAGAGAGAAGATGGTTGTCTTTGACAGTCTGGTGCCTCTCACTGTGTTTTTGTTTTAAACTCCACTCTTTGAGAGGGGTGTAGGTAAGCTGAGGGAAAGGGTTTTTTTCCCTTTAGTTATCTTTTTTAAACCATGAAATACTCATGTTCCAGATACAAGGATAAATTTTTTAAAAAGCAGTTCAAGTCCTGCAAGGCAATTTCATGCTAATAGAGTAAAAAAACATGAATCTAAGCAATTTAAGATGGAAAAGTAAAGGGATGAGGCAGGCTGTGAGCATGGATTGGGCATACCACAGGGCAGCCTCCAGGGTCCCACATAAAATACAGAGGCGTATGAGGTAGCAGCTGCCAACATGGACTCCACAGCCAGACAAATCCCAGATATGACACCTGATGCCTGTGTTACCTTGAGCAAGATGCATAGCCTCTCTGTGTCTCAATGCTTGATATGAATCATGGACATAATAACAGAGTACATACTTAGCTCAGGTCCACAGTGCTCAGCACAAATAGAAATCCAGCCCCTGTGGGATGCTTCCATTATGGTTAATGTTTATCCTCAGGGCTCCTATTTCAGAATGGCTAATGTGGTTCCACCTGGCCTGCTCAGGGACAGTATTCAAGACAGGTGAGCTTCTTTGAAATTTATCCCAATGTCACAGACTTGTAAAGAGTTATTCCTGAAGGCTGAGGGAGAGTCCAATTGATAAAGTGCTTGCTGCACAAATATGAATGCCTGATCCCCAGAACCCACATAAAAAGTACTAGGTGTATGCTGCATAGTCCCAACACTAAGCAGAAGGATCTCTAGGGCTCATCAACCAGCCAGAACTAGGTGATTTCCAGGCCAGTGAGAGACACTGTCTCAAAAACAAGAACATTACTCAAGGTAATCCTCTGACTTCTATATGCACACATATGTACACTGTGTATGCACATTTGCATGCATACACAGACACACAATGAGTCATTGCAGAGTCTCTTGGGAGCCTTTGGAGATGGCAAGATTGGGGGCTTACAGAGACATCCATCAGCTGCTCAGTCAGGGTCTTTGGTAGGAGACCGGAGCATTTCTTAAGTTGGGAAAAGGACAATAGGTTCTCCATTGACCTTTGGGTGGAGTTCAGTTCAGTGAGTGGAAGGTCTAAAAAGAGTACTTATGTCTTGATCTTACAAGGACCTCAAGATGAACCAATTCTCCATAGCCTGGAAAGTGCTGGACACCTTTTGGTGGATACATTCAGGGCTAAATTAGTATATACATGGAATATAATAGAGTCCAGACAAAGTCCAGAGATGGTCCTAAGGCTGATGTGGCCAGAGGAGGCTTCTGAGATGAAGAAAGACTTGCTTTCATGGAAATTTGAGGGATAAGTAAGACAAAGCCAATGGATAAGAAGTCTGAGCCAGGTGTAGTAAGGCACACCAGCAATTCCAGCATTTGGAAGTCTAAGGCAGGAGAATCACCATGAATTTGAGCCTGTCCTAGGACACATAGCTAGTCCTAGCCTAGCTAAGCTTAGATACATGACAATATCTTGTCTCAAAAAACTAACAAAAGAAAGAAAGAAAGAAAGAGAGAGAGAGAGAGAGAGAGAGAGAGAGAGAGAGAGAGAGAGGAGAGGGGGAGGGAGGGAGGGAAGGAAGAAGGAGGAAGGAAGGAAGGAAGGAAGGAAGGAAGGAAGGAAGGAAGGAAGGGCAGCCCAGGGGAAGGAAAGAAGAGAAAGAATGGAAGAAGGGAAAGAAGGGAAGAATGGAGGAAAGAGACAGACAGACAGACAAATAGTTCTGTTTGGTGTGAGAGAGCACTAGACTGAACATCAGAGTCAATCTTTCTCAAACGCCGAACCAAGTCACTATATAAGAAGCTATGTGGCCTTTCCAGTTGTGTCTCCTATAAAATGGGGAAACTGGTGGGTTCACTTTCAAGGATGCTAGATATCAAAGACCACACAAAGCAAAATAATAATTGCACCTTACTACCAGATCTTAGCAAGCTCCTAAGGTTTATAAAGAAGCAACTCGTGGCATTAATCTCTTAACCACAAGGCCACCATCACTCCATCTCCAACCAGAACCCTGAGCTATCTGAGGGCTAATATACAGCAGTTAATTTTTCTTTGCAGATCATAGAACTTGAGCCTTACAAGGTGCTAATGGAATCCCAAGCCCCGCCCAGCCCCAACCACCTGAGGCAGCCAGAAACCCCAAAAGCTGGGATCATTCTCCAAGCAGCCAACTCTCCTCTCTTGTCCCCTCCTCTGCTTGCCAGTGGGCCTCCCCATCCTGGAGTTCCCAGCTATGAGGTAGAAAGCCATCTGGCTGCTTTGAGAGTTAATAATTTATAATGAAGATAATCACCCTTCAAGATCCTCGCCTCTTGGGACCATTAAAAAAGATTCAGTCGAGAGCCTGTGAGTTCTTTACATGAGGGCATGGGGAAGGGGAACAGGGAGGGCTAGAGGAGAGGAAATTGGAGGGAAATAAGAGGGACAGATAAGCTCGCTGCTTAGCTGATCCTTCCCCCTGCAAGGGGGAGGGGAGAGAGGGCAATTATTTAGCCCTAGAAGACTATCGTACCCAGCTTTCACAGCACCAGCCCAGCAAGGGTGCAATTTACGGGTCTTTTCTCCTACCCAACTCTCTCTACACAAAGAGAGAAAAAAAAAAATCAAACGAATGCAAGGGAAGGGGAGAAAGACACAGACAAGAGAAAATAAGCCTGCCTAGCAATTACATCTAGGGCTGCTTGGAGGGCTCTCTCTGTTCTCTTTCCAGGACACAGTAAAGCTCCCACTGTGCTAATTATTCCCATTATTTGACAATTTCTCTATTAACAAAGCAGGAGGTGTCGCAGCTGGCAGGGGGAGAAGAGAACGGACTGGGAGAGGCTCTGGACAGACTCAGGCCCAGACAAGGCAAGACAGATCCCTGGTTCACCCTTGGTGGCATGTGGGGCCTGGCATGGCACCTCTGCAGTTGTGCCTCAGGCAGCTGGGGTACAGACCATAATACCTACAAGTTTGTGCATGGGGAGAGGGAAGCAGAGCAAAGGCAGGAAGAAAGGCAGGGGCATACCCACAAACGCTGTTTCCAGAAAGTTACAATAGAGGTAAGGCTTAAACCTGGAGACCAGGAGTCACTATACAGCCTCTAAGAAGGGAATAGTATGGATAAGCATTCAGAACAAGGCTAATAGTAATTTGATCCTCTTATGATTTTGGAAATCCCTGGAAAGGCTGATACACTATCCTTCTGGCATATACATGTAACAAGCACAAAAGTAATACACGCCTCACACTATGCCATTTGTATTAATGTTTGAAGTCACTTAATCCTGGCTGATTAATAATCAGACTACAGATCTGCTTTTGCTAGGAAAATCATCACCTACTAGCATGAGGCAACCAGAAGAGCCTACAGTAGTAACCATGATGGTTCTTGTTTTAGAGATGACCAAAGAATGTTCCCAAATTATAATCAAAGCTAATACGGAGCAGATCTCAGAGCCTTGCTTCCAAGATAATAATGTTAAGAAGGAGTATAGCCATGGACACCCTATCCACTGCACAGATTTACCACTTACGAGAGTAAGAACTAGACTATTAGGAAGTTCATCATTCAAATGCAGTAGAGGTCACAGCCATTAGGGACTTGCTGAAGAAAGTATCACCCATGCCCGTGTGCTTCCCACTTTATGTAAAACACTATGATATGAGGAGTGCCATTCACAAGAAAACAATTAAAAAAATTGTCTTAATTATACCTGCAAGAACTAAAACCCCTCCCCGTGGCTTAGATCCAAGATGCTGCTCTAAGATTGCTACCAAAGACCACATAAGGAGTCTTTAAGCACTACAAAATGTAAAATGAAAACTGTACTATGAATTAATTAATTAATTGATAGAACTAACTCTGCTCCAGATTCCATGCCAGATCCTCTCCCCATCTTCCATCTCTAGTTTGCTGTCTTCAGATGCCCCAGTGTCCCCTGATAGTTTGATAGGATATTCTATGTTTGGCCCTACATCCCAAGACCTTGCTGTACCCTAATCAATTCAACTCTATCAGTGTTTTTCTTTTCATTCCTAGATGAGGCATCAGCATTCTAATGAGGCTCCTTGTGTCCATCTTTGCCCCATACAGAGTCTTGCCCACTCAGCTATCAGCATAACTGTTTGTTTGTTTGTTTGTTTACACAGAAAGCATTTTTTTTTTATTAAGATCACTTCAATGATTTTTTTCAGCATGCCCAGACTGAAATCCAGAACTTTCCAGTGCAGCCATGGTCAACTTGCCCATCCCAATCGCATCTACTATTTCTCTAACCCTTGCTCAGTGTCCCCCAAACACAGCAGCAGCTTAGTATTTTCAAGACTCTCTAAACCCAAGCCAAGCTCAGAGCCTTTGAATTTGCTGCTCCTGCTGTTTGAGATGTCTTCCCCAAACTTTCACATACCTGATCCTGGTGTCCTCTCAGTTCCCCACTCCTCTAGTGGAAATCCCTCTGCAGCACTGGTTAGCACTCTCCAGCCTTCCCTTCCTATAACTTTGTAGTAAAATCATATCGCTCCGCATCTCCACATCCTACCACCTGCCTAGGAGCTGAGAAGAGGTGGTGCAGATAACTGGACCACAGGCCCAGCTTTGCTCAGAAAGTCACCCCATAATAGAGTGAGGGAAGGTATCTGAATCAGAAAGTCCTCTGATCAAATACACCAAGAGCAAACCAATTCTAGAAGTCCATTCCTGTCAGCCACTAAGGAGATCTGGGCAAGTCAGTAACTGCTATTACTATCATCACTACCACTATCATCATCAGCATCATCATCAGCATCATCATAATCATCACCATCATCACCACTATGTCATCCTTAGTCACACTATGATTATAGAGATTTCTACAATAATATTGTTTAAACAATTGTTCATCCTTTGCCCTATTCCTTTTGCTAATTACCCTTTTCTATTTAGCACAGCTGTGTTCAACCCTTAACTCTTATGACTTGTTTTTTCTGAGTGGGATATTAGCAAAAATGACGTAAGCAGAGGCTCTTCGTCTGCTTGCTCATCCTTGCTCCATCACCATGAGAACATGCCTAAGCTTGCCTCCTAGACGATGAAATACACAGGATAGAATTCAGTCACCCTAGTCACCTTGGCCAAGGCTTGAGCTCTGTTAGATTCCAGATCTTCAACCGTGGGGTAGCCAGAGAAGAAAGGCAAAGTCCTTAGCTCCAGATTTGCTATGAATACATACAGTAGATTAAGAGGAATAGGGTTCAACTTCACTCACTTTGGGAAACTGTCTCCTCTGAAAGCCACCACCACACAAAACCCCCAAAGTAGGTCCTGGGGAGAACCCTGGGCTGAATGGTGTTCCATGGCCAACAGCCAGCACAGCTCCCATGTGTGTGAAATGAGAGTCTAAAGCAAGCAATCAATGTCCATTGAAACCTTGATAGTTAGCAGGCAAGAAAGAAACAACTACAAAGTAGAAGATACATACAGCAATGACCTCATAGGCCCCTTTAAAAATAGTACATGCTAATGTGCGCAGCTTAGGTCAGCATATACAAAATACTCTCTCGCCTATCTTTCGTAAAAGTGTTACTTTTTTTCTCAACTCCTTTTACCTATGAAGAAGCTCAGAGACAGAACACCATTTGATGAGGAAATAATACAATTAAATTTTAAATTCAAGCACTTGAACAATAAATAAGTCCTCATGTTTCTATTTTTACATCAAACCGATAAGAATTGTTTCAGGGATCTTTTAGATGAATATACATATGTGAATGGCCCGTTCATATGCCCACAGAACACTTCCCTAATCTATCAGGTGCCTGTGGTGCCTCAGAATCCTTCTCAATCTAACAGTGTACCCCTGCCACAGACATTCATTTCATGAATTAAGAATCACACAAAGCATATGAAATGCAACCCATGGGTTGATCCTGTGGTAATTAAATACATTTGGACAGTACACAGAGGGCCCACCAATGCCAGATTCTTCTGGTAATGAGTTTGTATGTGAGAGCAAAGCCCCTCAGCTAGGGCTGCTAATTCAGAACAACAATAACTCAAATGCAATTTCCGTTGTCTTAAAAAAAAAAAAAAAAAGAGAACTTCACCATCTTTCTCTACAATGTCTTCATTTTAGTTAACAGTAAAAGAGATTTTCAATTTTTAAAATAGAAAATTAGTACCCTTTTCAAATTAAGGCTCAAAAAATTAATGATTCTACCTGCATGGCTTCAGCTTGGGAGCTCTAAGAATAATGCAGGAATGTTTATGGTCCTTTGTTTATGATACATTATTATACAATCAAGACTAATACAACCTGTAATTTTGCATTAATTTTCCCACCTTACTTATTAGTATCTATTTATAGCTCAGCTTTAAAAAATGTGCTATGCTTGAAAGATAACAAAACTTCATCTGTTAAAATTAAAAAAAAAAAAAAACCACCCTGTAACACCATCTTTCTGCCAAGCCTGGCTGGATATACATTATTCTAGACTAGATAAAATCTTCATATATTTCATACTCATATGAGCTTGCACCTACACACACACACACACACACACACACACACACACACACACACGTGTAAAAGTAAGTTCCTAAGGAAAGATGAGAGAGTCAACAGGTCACAATTTCCACCTTATTCAACAAAATTTGCATTTACTCATTGATTCAAAAAAACTCTAATAAATACCTACCATTTTCCTACCAACCTAGAAGGTCTCAGAGTCCAAAACATTCTAGTCAGAGCTCAGCAAGCTAGGGGAAATAGTTACATGAGCAACAATTGATATGGAAGTGGATGAATACATAAAGAGTGGGCAGTGTGACTCAACTCAGTCTCAGGGACGATATCTTCATTGAATGAAAGTCATAAACAGAGACGGGAAAACATCAATGATCCTGGGGTATTCAGGAAGCCTTTCTCCCTGGCTGGAGTGCAAGGTGAGGGGAGAATGGAGAAGTGTAATAAACTGAAAAGCCCTGTTGGGAACAGAATTCCCAAGGCTCTGGTTTACAAACTAAAGAGTCTTGGGGAGTCATTGAGAGAATTTTAAACCAATGAAATGATGCACAAGTTGGGTTCTAGATGGTATGGGGTCCTGTTTTGAAAGGGATACATCATGACCTAGAGAGAACAAGGATAGGACTTTACGCTTTTACGGGGCAGATATCAATGAGGATGGCACTTGGCCCATCCCATTCCTCATTCTTAACCTTCCATGGTTGTTTTCTACACACCTCAGCACCCAGGCTGACCCCCAAACTGGGGCTGTATTGCAGCTAGGTAGATCAACTCAAGAGACAGAAAGCAGCCAACAGCCCCCTTCCAACCTGTGCTATGCCTTACATCTGCCTGGTTTTGAGAAATCCCAACTGTATCCTGTTCCAGTTGTCCTAACCTCTGACCACATCCCTATACAATTCAGTACTCTCAACCCCAAACTTCCCCAGGCAGATAGATTCCTAAATGCCTCAGATCCTCCCCATAGTGCAGGGTTCTCTGGATATAGTAATAAAAATCAAAAGTTTAGCAGGTCTAAGCTAATCCGCAAACCTCAACAGCCTCCAACATTACTAGGACAAAAAGACGACCAGATGTCTGAAGCCACTGGGTGCTTTAAAAAGTAGCCATAGCATCCTAAGCACAGGAAAATTTCTGAGATGTGATTACATTTAACACAAGTGCATCCAGGAAAGTGGAATAGGGAGGACCTTCAGAAAAAAATTTTACAAGGATCGAGCTACCAGAATCAGTCTAAACCAGTGGTTCTCAACTTGTAGGTCACGACCCCTTTGGGGTTGAATGACCTTTCCACAAGGGTCGCCTATCAGTATCCTGCATATCAGATATTTACATTATGACTTATAGCAGTAGCAAAATTACAGTTATGAAGTAGGAACATAATAATTTTATGGTTAGGGGGTCATCACAACACAAGAAACTGTATTAAAGGGTCACTGCATTAGAAAGGTTGAGAACAACTGTTCTAAAACTTGATTTCCAAAAATTTGGTCTTTAGAAAACCAGTGCCACAAGATGCTCTAAAAAAAAATGCTCAGCCCTAAAGGGAACATATACACCATATCCCCCCGACCCAAGGCTCAGAGATCAATGCAGTAAGAGTGTAAGAACCATAGGCCATGGATGACTATAAGAGCATTGTCTTCTGCACACAGCAAGGTAGCTACACAAATGAATTCACAGAGGCTGTAACCGCATAGACAAAGCCTAGACAAGCCTAAGCCATACCAAATCCCAGCAATGGAAAGCAGAGCTAGCTACACAACTCCACCCCTAGCTTGCAGCTAGTAACAACTATTAGCTTCTGAGAGAGGGAAAAACAGTTTTGTCTAAGAGTGTAGCCCCTGGTAAGTGACCATGCTCCAGCAGAAGACCACACATCCAAGAACAATTGGTGTTAAAGAATGTTATTTTTTTTTAGAACGACACAAAGTTGGAGGAGTAGATAAGCAAGGTGGATCTGGGAAGAACTAGGGGAGGCAAAGTGAATATGACCAAAATGCATTGTACAAAATTCTCAAAGAACTAATTAAAAGTGTTTAAAAAAAGAAAGGGGAAAGAAATCTGTTTGCCTGTTTTAAAGAACACAGTGAACAATAGATGTGGAAAGTTTCAAAAAGCCTGAAGGAAAGGGGTCTGAATGGTCCAAGTCACCCCGCCCCCACTTCAGCAGGTGGACAAACTGAGGCTCGAGACAATCCAGTGTGGCTGGCTCTTGTATTGTTAGTCACTGTTCCCAAAGCTGCAAGTGCAGATAGGCGGCCATCTGGCAAGGGCTATGTCTCATTGCAATGAAGGCCTAGTCATCCTGTTTAAAATTCAAGAGGTCCCTAAATATTTGCTGAGTGACATTACCAAAAGACAATTCTGAGTTTGTTTTAATGAAGATGGATTCACTAGCTTATGAATTTTCCATCATTTATTCATTCATTCATTCATCCACTTAAACAGACTCATTGAGCACTCTTCTGTACGTTCTGTGTGAGCTGCTAGCCTGAGGAAAGAGCTATAATTAAGACAAGCCAGTATCTCCTCTCCAGGAGCATAGGACCTAGTGTAGGAGGGAGAGGCAAAAACATTGGAAGGGAGTGACATGATCTGAGAAGAGACAAAGGTTTGAGGTGCCTTGCTTCCATCCATCCTTCTTCTAGTCTCTCTTTCCAAGGATGAAGTAGTTCTATTACTGTATCTCCACTTAAATAGTTTCCTTCCCACACCCACCCTCTCACTTCCTTATTTGTAGTGCCAGAAAAAAAAATCCCAACACCCTGTCAGAGTAAAAGCAATTGTGAAATCCCAAGTATAGTATGGAGTTGTGTGACCAGCTCTCCCTGGAAACATCTCCTGGGAAGAAGCATCTGCCCTGTTCCATGAGAGGGAAGAACTAGGTAGCCAGGGCTCCTTTCAAGACCATGCAGGGACTGATCTTCACAAGGCCTTCCAAAGCAGTAAGCCCTCTGGAGACTCGACTTTGGGTCAACTTGAGCTCTTCTAGAAGTTGTCTGCATGTGTGTACATGCATGTATGCATGTATGCAACTGTCTGTCATCTGTCTGTCTAAAGGTATGTGTCGTCTCATTTTATTTCCAAGGCCAGAACTTATGTGAAGTTCTCTGACATTCCATAACCAACTGCTGCCCCATCCCTCTTCTGAATTCTTCTCTCTGGACCGGCTAGACTTACAGCTGTTCACATTTGACTCCGCACAATAGAAAATCTGGGGTCTTTTCTGATTAAATGATTTCTTTGCCAAACACTCTCTGTCAGGTCCCCTTGTATCTCAGGATGAGAGCTATGTAGACACCATCCTTTATTTTCACCTCTGTTTGAACACTCTGTGATCATTTGAGTGTCCATTGCCACCTACGGCCCCACCTCTACTCCTCCTTCCTAGCTCTGACCTACCACCTGTGGTTAACTGGCTGAAGTATTAGTCAAAAATATCACTCTCTGCTCTTGCCCATCTGCAGAAAGTTGTATACTTCCTCATACCTTGACTTTGGGCTTGGTCACGTGATTTGCTCTGGTCAAAGAAATGCTATCAGGTCAGCAGTCATGACATGACAAAATGTTTGAGAAGTTCTTGGCTCTGTTGCCCTTATGCCAGCATGGCTGGGTCGGTCCCAAGAGGTGAATGACTATGCCAGTCATCAAGCCCAACTGGTACCAAGCTAAACCAACTAAACTCCCTCTAGCCTACACAAGCTGGATCTACAGAATTACCTCACTGAACCTGATCTAGATTGCCAGGTTCCTCATCTCTAAGCCAAATCAATGCTTACTATGGCACACCAGCAAGACTTCAGTTAGAGTCTGACAAATGATGGATGCGTGACCCAAAATCACTCTTCCACATCCATGGAGATATTTAGCTGCTGTAACGTCTGTTCTGCACCCTAACTCTTATCGTTGTACTCAATGCCCATGTGTTCATTGCGCTAACATCATGGCTCCCAACATTTATACTCCATGAACTACACCTTCATCCCACTCCCTCAATAACTACCTGACCTTAAACTCTCCCAGAACCACTTATCATCTAAATGCCTCTCACAAATGTTTTTACACTTTCCATCTCCCTGTAATCCTCTTCCATAGACTGAGGACAGTCATACACCCCAATGCCTTCACTCCCATAGTATAGCACTTTTACCCTGCACCATTATCTTCACTTCTTACCCAAGAAGTGCTCTGTGGTTCTCTCATCCTCTGTCCTCCTCCTTGGATAAACCTAAACACTGACATCCCCCGCTCCAGAGCAATGGGTCAGTATCAGAAACCATCAGCCAAACTCTGCCAGTGAATGCAACCATCACTATGTTCCTCTCCTATCTCAGTGAGTCAGCCATCTATAACATCCCCCCCAATCTCTACCCCCTTTCTTCAGATCTTCCAAACCCTTCCCACCTTGCTAACCCAGCAAATACCATCAGGGGCCCTATATTGCTGGGAAGGCCTTCCCAGAGCCCTGAACAAGAGCTCTTCCTTCCTTTCTGTTATATTCTTTCTCTGCATTCACCTACTCCTCTCCTTTCTCAACTTCAAACAAGAAAAAAGAAACAGTCCCTTCAAATCTGCCTCCCCCAGCACTCTTCTTCCGAGCCCTCCCACCTCCCCAGGCCCTCATCCTAGCAACAAACACTTTTTGAACTCACTCTCTCCAGGCTCCGTGGACTGCTTTTCCACCTCACCCACTGCTCAGCAGCCTGCCAATAACCAGAAAAAGAAACAAGAATCTTCCCTCCTCTTCAGGATATTCTCTGCAATCTTTTCCTCTATCAAAATTCATAATCTCCAAGATTTCCTTTCTATCTCTGTCCTCTGCATGCTGGCGTCTATACCCGACATGTCCCCATCTCACACAGCTTTTCTCAAAGTTACCCCATGGCTTCTGAAATACTCAAACCAGTGCAGATGTGTGTGTCCTGCCCACATCCATCCTTCCTGCTGCCTTCCTACTCCAGGTCCCTTCCTGCCACATCTCTGTGCTGTTCTCCTTCCTTTCTGGGTGTCCTTGAAAGCCACTCTGTTGCTCCTCTTCTCTTCCCACCCACCTACCCCCTCTCTCTCTCTGAAAGTCTTGGTCCTGGGTCTCCAAGCAACTTAGCTATATAAGTGGACCATAACCGAACTCATTACTTGCCTCCTCCATGTCCCTGTAACTATTGTTCTTAATTGGTCATTCCTTTAAATCCTGCTCCCTCCAGCAGGTCCAGTAAGATATGGTTCCCTTTCTTCGATCCACTGCCTCACTCATGCCCCACACCCATCTTTCTTATATTCTAGTGCTCGTTTCTACACCTCTCTTCTCATTCCCTCTTCCTTTGTCTACATCTCTCTGCCCTTCCTTCCTCCAACCCAGCCACCTCTCAGCTTAATCCAGGCAGATCTCTCTAAAATCGGGCCTTCACACTCCCAATGCCTCTCCACTGCCACCTCTTCTGCACTGCCTCCAAGCCAGAATTAACTTTCTGAAACCCACATTTAAGCAGATCACTCCCAGGCTTCTAGGGCAGCTCCTTGCTGCAAATAGGAAAGAGTCCAATCTCCTGTATTCAGACTCCACAACAAAAATTCACCAAGCACTGTTCTTATCCTATCCTTGCAGAAATAGACCAGAACACTTATAACCTCCATTGTAGAGATGGGAAAGTGATGCTTTGGGACTAAGCTACTCAAGGTTACCCAGTAGGAAACTGAGTCAAGAGCAAACCCAGGCCTTCTACATCAGACAGAGGTGTTTTCCATTTGGGCCTATGATTGATTAGTTTTGAAGTTAAGAATGTCAACATTGACTATATAATCATCTATGGATATCTAATGAAGTTACTCAAAAGCAGACCAAGAGGTCTCCAAAAATCATTATCCTATTTGGTTTCCTCTAGAACTTGGTTTTCTGATTCTACTATCTCTAAATTTAATGTAGGATTTGAAATACTCCAGCTAAACATAAGAAAGTTCGTGGTATCGGATTTCACATATAGTGTACTGTGATCTCACCATCTCCTAGGAATATATGGAAGAGAATACATGAAAGAGAGGTTGCTTTGGGACTCCTTTGAACAAATCCACCACAAGATTCCTACATTGAAATCTAAGCACCCAGTGCCCAGTGTGAGTTCATTTTATAGGTATATTCTTTAAAATGGCGATTAGTCTAAACTGAGGTCAATAAGATGGGCCTCCTCCAACCTGGATGCTGTCCTTCTAGGAACACAATGTGTGTATGTGGCCAAGAACAAAGCGAAGACAGTGTGCAGACAGGGGACACGACCATCTATAAGCCAAGGAGAAAAACCTCGGAAGAAACCAGGCCAGCTGATATACGAAACTTGGATCTATGGCCAATAGTTGTTTGTGACCAGGGCCCATTAATTAAGAGAAGAATCTCCTTCAGAAATCCCCAATACCAAAGTGATCTGGTTTCTAGTCCCAAAGGGAAGGAAAAATATTGATGGAATGTGAAAAACAGGAAGAACCAAGGAAGGCTACAGATGAGTCGAGTGATCCAACCCCATCGCAGGTCCTGGGCTTTGAACAAACGTTCTGGAAGGATTAGGTTCTTGGAGAGGGTTACCATTCCCCAAAGGTGCTGCTTTCCAACTAGGATTTCCAACTAGGTCTTAGGTTTCCATACTAAGAGACATTGCTAGAAAATAAAATCTAATTACTCTAACTGCCCCCCAAAAGTGTGCCTAATGGAAAAAAAAAGAACTAACAGCCCTTTATCTCATAAAACAAGCACCCTTTCTAGACAGAAGTCTCATGATACCACCCAAGCTGGCCTCATAATCCTGGGTCCAAGTGATTCTTCTGTTTCTACCTCAGCCATGGTGTCCAGCTAAGATACTAAAAACAGAAAAACACAGCCAGAGAGACAGCTCAGCTGTTAAAGACTAAGCCAAAATTTCAAGAAAAACAGATCAGTTTAGAGAAATTAATATGTGTATTATATATGTGCATATATATCAACATAGATGCAAAAATTTAGAAAAACCAAGATACAGAATATCTTATGTTACTATTTATATAAATTTAAAGAAGACTCATACAGAACAACATAATGCCATATGTTGTTTACCCAGGCTTATAACTGTATATGAAAGCATGAAAAAAAAATTTTGGGGGCCCTTGTCAATATATGAAAGTTCTTTCTAAAATGGAGTTTTTCACCCTAAGTGCTGTTAATATTGGAGACTAGGTGAACATTTGTTATTAGGCTGACCTGTGCATTTAAGGATACTTAACATCTCTGACCTCTGCTATGTGACAGCAGTCGCCTCCAAATGTTCCTGATTGAGACCCGCCATTCTGTAGAGGCAGGACAACTCACTCTAAAGATGAGTAACTTCAATTGTTAAATCCATATTTATAATGCTTTTGTGCTTCAAAAGAAATTACTGGAAACAAATACATGTCAACCATTTATTTGAATGATAAGAGATAAGAAGGGCTCCGTTTTCCTGAATTTTATACATTTATTAAATAAAAACTACCATCTACAATAAGCAAACTGTCACTTCTAAGAAGGCCTTTTGTTGGGCAAGGTAGCTCATATCTGTAATCCCCACATCAGAGAGGCTGAAGTGGGAGGATGACCAATGAATTTGAATCCAGCCTAAGCTTCAGAGTGAGATTTTGTCTCAAAAGATAAATGTCTCAATAAAGAAAGAAAAGAGAGGGGGGGATGAAGAAGGGACGGAGGGAGGGAGGAGATAGAGAGAGAAAAGCCTGGAGAGATGGTTCATTCATTAGTTAAGAGTGCATATTGTTCTTTCAGAGGTCTCTGGTTTGCTCCCAGTACTCACATCAGGCAGCTCACAACTACCTATAACTCACGCTCTAGCATATTCTGATATGACCAGCCTCGGCCAGCATGTGTAAAATGTGCAATCACATATATATAAAACCACAATCAAACACACACACAGACACACACACACACACACACACACACACACACACAATTGAAAAATAAAATCTTTAAAACATAAAATAAAAAATTTTGCAATCAAACAAACAGGAATGGTAGGCCAAGATGAGATGTGTCTCTGAAAATGATTTGCAGAAATCTTAACCCCTGTATCTCATTTGGAAATAGGGTCCTTGCTGGTGTTTTAAGATGAGGTCATATCAGAAGTGTGGTGGTTAGTGCTTGCTGCCAACTTGAATAACATAGAAGACAAGCCTCTAGGCACACGTGTGGAAGATTATTTAGCCTCTGGGCATGTGTGTGAGGAATCAAGCTCCGTATGTTACTGGAGGTAGGAATACCCACACTAAAAGGGGTGGTGCCATTCCCTAAGCTTGTCACTGGGCTATATGAAAAAGAGAAAGCGAACAGCACAAGCATCTGTTATGCTCTGCTTGTGGATGGGACATGACCAGCTGCTCCAAGTTCCTTGTGCCTGGACTCAGATGCCTTGAAGTGTGAATTCAAACAAACCCTTTTCCCCCTTGAGTTGGCTTTGTCAGGGTGCTTTGTGGAAGCACCAGGAGAAGAAAGAAAGAGGATGGTGACCTGAATCTATTGAGTAATGATCCCATGGGAAGAAAGTGTTCTGGACACAAGGGCACACAGAGAAAACAGTCATGGGATGATGGAAGCAGACTCCAAAGACGCCACAACAAGACAAAGAGCACCAAGGGCTGCCGAGAACACCACAAGCTGGGAAGGGATGTGAAGGACCCTCCCTGGAAGTCTGCAGAATTAACATGGTCCTGCCAACCTTGGCTTTGGACTTGTAGCCTTGGAACTGTGAGAAGCAGTATCCCCATTGCCTTTAGATACCCATCCTACGGCACTTTGTCAAAAAAAGTTGCCCTAGGTAACCAAAAATTTCAGAGAAACTAATCACTTCCTCATCTTACAGCATGGCTGGGAACATCATCACCCTTCTCCAATGTGTAGAGGCTCCTGTTAGCTACTGTGAAGCTCACAAGGCTGGGCTGTGGAAGCTCAAGGGGCCCTGAGTCTCAGCCACTGTCACTTGGACTGTGTAAAACAAGACAGAAAAGAAAAGAGCTCACACCAGAAAGGACACTGGTTCATTGAGGTTTGCCATGTTGGACCTCAGTTTGCTCATCTGAGAAATAGGAGTGTAAATAAATGCCAGCGAGAGGGACATCAGAAAGTCCATGTGAAATAAAGTGTGTGAGAAATGCTTAAAACGCAAGCTATCATTAGCTACAAACTGTATTCCACACCTAGACTGAACAGACAATCCCAAAAATTACAATTAACTTTGATACCTTTAAGGGGGGAAGAAAACACCTGTCTTTGAATATAATGACTTTTACATTTGCTGAGAAATCTCCATCGGTCTCAGAGGGTTAAAATAAGGAAAGGAAATAGATGCTGAACATGGCAGCAAAAACTACAACCAGCTGAAGTTTTTGTATCGAAGTCCCTAAAGAAAAAGAAATTAACCAAACGTGTTCTTGTTTCCTCTTTCATTAGCCACCTTGGCAGGAAACGCCTCATGTCGTTGAAGCCTGGAGAACTTAATCAACCATGTTTTGCTGTGTGGACTATGGTGCCAGGGCAACTCTCGTGGATGGATATGCTTGAGGAAGCCGAGAAAGGGCCAAAGTACAGAACACAGGCAGAAAGCAGAAAGCCGAACAATGCTCACACACCTACTCGAATCCTCAACACAAACAGGCAGTGGCGGTAGACTGCTGGGTCCAACCCAGGAAGGGGTCCTAACAGTTCATCCTAACTGGTGATCTCAACAGGGTTCAGAACACACAGCTTTATGGGAGGTGGTGTGACAACCGGGAGATGGGGTCTAGTTGGAAAAAGCAGACCACTTTCTCTGGTCCCTTCCCTCTGCTTCCTGACCCCCATGATGTGAACTGCTCTTCTTGGCCACACCTTCTCGGCAATGATGGACGGATACCCCCCAAAAACAGAAACCAAAATAAACCCCTCCTCCTGTGCGTTGCTTACGCCAAGTCACTTGTCAGGACCACAAAAGTGGTTCCTAACACAGATATGCACAGAAAGGACCTCCGAAGCCCAAATCTCACAGTCTTCCATGTGATATCAGTGTCTACGGGACAGAAATCACTTCAAACCCTTCCTAATCTATTCCCAGTGCCAAAATGGCTAGCCTTGGGTTTTCCTTCTCTTGGTAAAGAC
Source organism: Peromyscus leucopus (assembly GCF_004664715.2). Lineage (NCBI taxonomy): Eukaryota > Metazoa > Chordata > Mammalia > Rodentia > Cricetidae > Peromyscus > Peromyscus leucopus. The sequence goes on along the minus strand of NC_051075.1, from coordinate 56,228,255 downwards.
ATCCGGAAACCAATGTCCACGTAATCTGTTTCCTTCTCCATTTCTCACTTTTAAGGACATGCAGTATCAGAAGATTCCTCCTGGGATCTAATACCCCTCTCAAGGTAAAGCCATGGCAGTTTCCTTGTGCTCTGGGCCCTGTTTATAAGCCTGTCTAGTGATAGCTCCCCACTTCCCTATGCTAGTATTTCCCATTCATAAGAATTATTTTTGTGGCTTTCAGCTAAAGTGCTCTCAGAGCAAATTAGATTTGGCTCCTTCCTTTCACTGATGGGAAACATGGGCCAATAGGCTAAGACACTCTTCCAAGAAAATCCTCAGACTTCCTCTCTCCTTCAAAGAGTTGATGCTCCAAGAAATTTCAGAAATTTCAGACAACCCTCATTTTAAAAATATATGAAGTATCCTATACATAGGAGAGGAGAGGGCCAGAGTAGGCACAGAAGCAAAATCAGTACAAACAGCCTGGATGCAGCCCAACCCTCCCCTAACCTCCATCCTTTCGTGAATCCTCTTACCAAACGGAAATAAAACATCATACGCTGGTAACAGTTGCAGTATAGAGTAATTACAAAATGAACCCACTGTGTCTTATCTCCTTTAATTTTCAAAGTTTTCATTCCAAGGACACATTAGCATCTGTACATTACAGAGGAAGCACAGTCAAACAGGTTAATGGCTTGCTCAAAGTTAGATCAACAGTGACAGTGTAGGTCCACATTGAACCTTGGCATCTGCCTTCAAATCACACCTTCTGTGACCATACAAGACACTACGGCGGTCAGAACAACAACAACAACAAAAAAAAGTAACTATGTCAGACCCAGATCTGGATCCTATTCACTGCCTATGCAGGTATGCATGGAGACTCCATCCACCTCCCCAGCCTCCACTCCATGCAAGAGATTAACAAGGACCTCAAAAGCTCCCTCAGTCACTCAGGCTCCAAAAGCAGCTGTTTCCACCTCCTTTTTACTTTATGTCCATTACGTTATTTTTACTTAATAGATAACCAAATAGTCACTTTACATCTTCCTTTCTTTGAACAAGCCCATAGAATACATCATTTTGATTGAGCACCTCCAGGATGCTGGGCCTGATGTGCATGATCTGCAAAAACAGATGTAGGCCCTGCCCTCGTGGAGATTTCAGTCAAGTGAGAGAATCAGAGATTGAACGATCAGCTGGGGTGATGTAAGGCTGTGCTGGGACAAATCCCTCTGAGGCCCAGATTCCCACGAACAGACATGGGTGTGAAAGCTGTGAGAGGAAACTCTGGCCTTCACTAGAGAAATAACTCTAGTACCAACAACAACCACCAAAAAATAGAAGTGGAGAAGAAAAAGAACGGTCTAGGAAGAGGGAGCATTGTGGGAAGACCCTGTACTGAGAGTAAGCAAGGCAAGTAGGAAACACTCAAAGACCAATAGGCTAAGGTGGGGATAAGGGGAGATAAGGGAGGGCTCAGGCCAGGCCAAAAGATGAAGGATGTGTGTGGTCAGAAGCAGTGAAAAACACTGAAGGGGGTTAGGAGAAAAGATGACATTATATGGTCTGACAAGTCAGCAAACCCTTAGGGAATAGAGAGGGCTCTGTTATGGCAGGCCCGCCCGCTCTAAGGAACTAAGACAGGAAGAAGATAGCCTCAGGTCGCCACCAGCTGCCTCCCAGGTCGAGGTAAGCATGCCTTGCTCTCCTTTCCAAGTTGCTTTCCGTAACTGCTTCATTAGTCTTGGAGTGGCCCTTTCCTATGGGGCAGCCACAGAGGCACCCCTTAAACCTCGTTTAAGAGCACTTGCTGCAGAGAGTGAAAGGAACAAGAGCCCCATCTGCCACCCTTTGGACCCAACAAGTATTTGAGTGAAGGCCACTTGCTCAGGGCCCATTCCAGTCTGTGGCAAAAGCTTACAGGGACACAGTAAAAGTTCTGCCCTGCCCTATGAGGCATCCGTCTGACAATTGACTTTTGCAGGAGACTTCAGTCTGGCTGGGGCTCGCCCGGAGCTGTAAATTTGAGAGTCTTCTTACGTGTTACCATTTGAATGCGAAATGTTCCCCTGGGCTCACCCGTTTGAACACTTGGTCCCCAGCCGTTAGTGCTGGCTTGGAAGTTGTGGAACCTTGAAGAGATGAGCTTCCCTTGAAGAAGAGGGTCCTTGGGGACAGGCCTTGAAGCTTTACAGTCCAGCCCTATTCATGTCCATCACTCTGTTTCCCAACCAGAGGTACCATGTGACCAACTGCCTCAGCACCCGCCACCATGCTTTCCCACCACGACAGATTCTCAATCTCCTCAAATTGTGAACTGAAATAAACTCTTCCCTTCCTTAGGTTGCTTTGATCATGTATTTTGGAAAAACAAAAAAAGGAATAAAGAAAGAAAAATCAATCCATTGCCTACTCTTTCCTCTCTCCCGTCTGTCAGAGGAGTTAGATCTTCATGAAGATAATTCTCTTGTGTTATATGCCTAGTCAATCCTGTTTTGATGCTGGCTTGTTGGAGAACCCATACCTCATGCCCCTCCAATCCCCCTCAGCCTACTCCTACCTCAGACTAAACCTCCTAAAAAGGACTAAGAGAATCCTCATTCCCACAGCCCTCCTCTCACAGGGGCTCTCTGCGACGGGCACGGCACACTCTGTCATTTCTTACAGCACCCTGCCCAAGATCTAGGCTTCCAGCCTAGATCTGAAAATATCAAGAACCATTTGTTTCCAGGGAGGCACTAGATGAGCCTTGCCAAAGCTGTGGTCCCTCACTATCAGTCAAACCAAGAGCTCCCTAGAAAAGAGCTTTTGGAGCCACACCTATGAAAGCCAGGTCCTGGGCAATGCTCTGAGAGGTCCAACGGGAGGAAGCCACTTGGCAAGCTCTGGGACTTCACCAGCTCTACTCTAACTAGAGTAGTTTCATTTCTGTCTTTTTATTTCATATTGATGTGGTTTTGGTATGGAAATCCTTTGCAAGAATTCCCTTTAAAAAAAAAAAAAAGCCTGTTGCCATAAGCAAAAACATGTGTAATCTAAAATCTATCAGAGACCTTCTGGTAATGGCAGGCTATTTCTAGTAAAACAACTAGAAATACAGATAAAATATATACCACATCCTCTTAGAATCATCAAAATGCTGATCAGACAGTAAGGGAAGACAGTCCAATACAGAAAGGAAAGAGGAACCTAGGGAGGTATGGAAATTACTTTTGCCCTGAAGGCATCTTCTGAGTCAGAGAAAATTTAAACTTTGTTTTGACAACCTGACAGGTCTAGCAAGAACAAAAACCCACTCTCAGAACCTGCACAGGAGAAGGGGACAAAAAAGGAGACCTTCTCACAATGGGGACCTCAAGGCTGAGGAGGAACCAGAAACCAACTGGTCCTCAAAAGAGCCAGAGTGTGGGGTAGGAATCACCCATCACCCAGAGCATCTCAAGCCTTCAATTTCGCTTAAGGAGGATGCTAAGATCTACAGTGCTAGGAGAAAAAAAATGTTTCTAGAGGAAAGTGCTTTCTCCAAAGTAGCCTTAATTATACTTAAGAATAATTTTCATGCTTAAGGGCCAGCGCACACTCAAAGATAACCACACATTCTGTAGAACCAATAGAAATGTTGGACATGAGTGAGCTGCACTTTTCCTCTACTAAAGATCCTATTGGTCCTGGAAGTGCCTCCACAGGGTCACGGTTATCTAGCTAATTCTGCAGAGATCACGATGGAATAGGACTATATCCTTTTTAACAAAGGAGAACCTTTGACCTCTAGTGAAGAAATTCCCAGACTCCCTAAAGGACATCCACAGGTTCTGAGGATGCTGTCCTAGACTCAACCTTACATTATCATCATTAGGCGACTCCCTTAATTCCCTTCTCATGGGATGATGGAAGGCACCAGGAAGATAAGGACTCCACTTCAGGCCCCCACCACTATACCACAGCCCCCCTTTCCACTTTCTTCCTCCTCCCCAATAGTTCTGACCCTGCCTGCCCTCCCTCTTGATCAAGACTGCTCTCCTAATTAAAATAAACAAATGTCAGGAAGCAATTACTGCCGAGAAGGAGGCAGATGGTGGAATAGTGGCACTCTGGTATTGCATTAAGCAGTAACTTGCTATCTCTTCAAAGTTTCTGCACTTTAATTAAGCATCGTTATAGACAGGTTCAATGAGCTTTGGAGTGGGGTTTATCAAATTAGCTCCTTGCAGGGCTGATGCTGTGTGATTGCAAGAGGTGTTCCTGGTGCAAGACTAAGTTGCCTGAGAGGGCCCAGGAGGGGAGCAAAGGGCAAGAAGCCCCAATCCAGCCCTCCTGGCAGACCAAGGAAGAGATGAGAAGAAGCAGGGATGGCCAATTGGCTGGATAGAGCATCAATGGACTCTGAAGTATGGGAATCAGACATCCCCAAGCGCAGCACCCCCTCCCTACCTCCACCCCCTTTCTGTGACTGGCATGAAGGGGAAGTGACAAAAGTTGGGAGATAGTGTAGATGAGTTAAATCCAGTCCATCCCGCAATCCCAGTAACACTGAGTGAGTCATGGGAAGTTTGTAACTTAGGAGTATTTAAAATCTATTTGCAAAACAGTAGGCTAATTCTAATGGCTGATCATTATTAAATACTTACGATGTGCTGGGCACTGTTCTAAGAACTTTGTGTATTTCATTTAGCTCCTCAGATCCTCTCCTTTTGATTTAATAAGGTGCTATGGTCATGGCTGCTACTCTAGTTAACAGATAAGAGGCCTTAGGCAAAACCAACCATGCTTAGAAGTGGTAGACCCAAAATCCTAACCATATATCCTTAACCTAGAACCCCAGCCTCACCCGTAACCACAAAGCACCACAATGTAAAATAAACGAGACTACTCAAATGAGCCACAGCCATGTCTAGCATAGAAGCGCTATGCTGAAGAAAACAAGACATGAGTGTGGACCCATTTCGATGAAATTCTGGAGGAAAGAAAGCCAATATATAAATAACATTAAAATGAAACTGCACCCGTGTTTGCCTGGGGCCAGGGGTGGGAGCCACCGAGAGGCATGGGGAACTCCTTCTGTTGTATTCCAGGTATTGATGGTGGCATTTGTTACACAGGTACCGTCACCAAACTCCTTTAAACTGCAAACTTTATTTCAAGTAATTTGTAACTCAAACTTTCGAAAGACCTAATTACTAAATGATCATACCAAAAAAAAAAAAATGAACGGCCACTGTGCCTTTTGGTGGAGTTCACTCATTCAACAAATACTGATTCAGCACTCAGGATGCTTCAGACAATGCTGTGTTCAGGTGGCACACATCAGTATAAAACGATGAAAGTGCTTGCCTTTGTGAGTCTTAAAAGGGGGAATGAGCAAAGATGGATGTGACAAACTGCATGCCCGGGGTGATGGGTAGGTTATCCTGAAAGAAAGGAAGCAGGGAAAGGAAGAAATAGACGCGCTGGGGGCGGGGGGACCGAAACGGAAAACAAGGGGCTCTGTCCTCTGAGCCAGGCAGATGAGCAGAGACAGGACAATGGCAGGGAATCAAACCCTTATGGAGTAGTGCATGCAGCCTCTGCGTTCTGCTTTCTCTTACCCATGGTCCTCTCTCCATGTACACAGCCACCCTGGTGGCTGCCTGTTCTACCTTGGGTCTAGCAATGCCCCTCCCTACCCCTCACACCTTCACACCTACACACCACCTGCTCCTTGAGAACAGTTTGCCACCTCCCAGGTGTGGACTCACTTCCTTCTACTAGAAAAACAAAACAGACTTCCTGGGAGCAAGGCTGGAGAGGCCTGTGCGGCTGGGTCATGACTTCATCCCAATGAAATAATCCGTGCGGAGAGGGGGGGACAGGAGTTCCTGTCACCATCAACACTAGTGACCGCCAACTAGAGGGAATGCTGGATTACAAAACAGAGTGTAACAGAGGCATAACCTGACGAGGACACACATGTCAAGCATACACTAAACAGTGTGTGATGCCTATGTGTGCGGAACAATGTGACGACAGTGGTGTGCTTGCTGGGATCTTACCTCTGCCCCATGCTTGGAATACCTATCACACAATACCACTTATTCCTTCGCTTGATCAATTAAGACCTTGTCCAAGGTCACAGGGCTTCTATGTGGTTGAATTAGAGGGGAAGTCATGTCTACCCGACTCCAGAACTCCAGACAAACAGCTTTGATGGCATCCAGGTAAGAGGCTCTCAGGGGAGGAAGGGTTTGTCGTGCCCCAGGCTGTCAAGATGACTTTGTCTAAGATCCAGGCTCTGTAGATTCTAAAGGATGAGTGATTCACTTACGGATTCGCGAGGAAAGAGAGACTGAGAAAGGGAAGAAGAAGAGAAACCCAAGGACAGAGAGAAACACGAGGAAAAATAATGGGTGTGGATGGAAAATGGCCACTGGCTGTGTGTGTAGTTGGCAATCCTCTGATGGCAGGGGGACCAGGAGGTTGAGCTGAGTTATGCTGAATTTTGCTGAGCCTCCTTATCAAGCTAAAGTCCTATGTATGTGTTTTTTAATAAAAACTTATGTGATATTTACACTACACTAAGCACCATTTTAAGCACAAATATTAACTCACATAACACTTCTAACAAACCTAAGAAATAAGTATTCTCATCACCCACGTATAGGAGAAACAGAAGAAGAGAAAGGTGAAGTCACCTGCTCGAGATAAGCCAGCTCTTAACAGAATTTGAGAACAGGCAGGGAGGCTGTAGAATCAAGGCTTATTAACTACAACTCACAGCACACTGCAGAGATGGTTCCTGGGAGCATCTTTTTACACAAGATGCCGCATGCTTAGATTTTATTTCCTTAAGATTCCTAGCATAGCATATGAAAGAGAAAAAGGAAGGAGAGAGTGAGAGGAATACCACACATCACCATTTTTTAAAAAAGGAACAAATGTAATACAAAAATGCTTGTTTTTAAATTTTTGAGACAGCATCTCCTATACCCTAGGCTAACCTCAAACTTACTATAGCTAATGATGACCTTGAACTCCTGATCCTTCTATCTCTGCCTACAGAGGACCAGAATTACAGGTGTATGCTATTATGCCATCTTATTCTATGCTGGGGACTGAACCCTAGGCATTATGCATACTAGATAAGTATTCTACCACCTGAGTTATAGCCCAAGCTCAAAATCCAAAAATGTTTTTAGAACCAGAAGGTATGATGGTGGAGGGAGAGGGCCACTGAAGCTGTACCCACATTTCCAGATTGGAATTGTCACTCATATCTGTGCAGAAAATGATGTAGTTTCTTTGTTTTGTTTTGGTTTGGTTTTTGGTTTTTCGAGACAGGGTTTCTCTGTGTACCTTTGTGCCTTTCCTGGAACTCACTCTGTAGACCAGGCTGGCCTCAAACTCACAGAGATCCGCCTGGCTCTGCCTCCCAAGTGCTGGGATTAAAGGCGTGTGCCGCCACCTCCACCGCTGCTGCCACCACCACGCAGCCAGAATTTGGTTTGAGGGGATTGTTTTTGTTTTTCTTTGGGGGGGTGATGCAAAGTTTTCAATGTGTTGAGTTGGATTGTCAACATACTATTGACTTAGTTGCCAAGAATCAGAAGCCAACTACCTTGTAGGTCTGAAGCCAGTGTTCAGTTTTCTACCTAGAAGTCAAAAGACCAGGAGGCAGGAAACCTTAGCATGTGGAGGAGTTCAAGGCTGGAGATATCAAGTGGGAAGCCAGCTGCTCTTAGACATCAGTGAAAAACATGGGATTAAAAAAGATCACCCAGAAAGAGAGAAGGTAAAAAGTGAGAAAGAAGAAATATCACCAGAGAGCCCAGATATTTATGGGTCATGGGGAAGAAACAGAAAGAAAGAATGGGTCTTGATGAGAAACAAACATAACTTGTAGCTATGTGGTTAAGAGTCTTCAAAAGTTCAACTTCGTGAAACAGAAAAGGCAGCCAGAAGGTCTGTCTATTCATGGGGTGACTTTGGAAACAGTGCTTTATACTTCTTTGAGCCACAGTTTAGACTTGCTGATCAACATCCCTTCCAGTTATGAATTTGTAAAACATATCGTCAGAAGAACTGTAAGACAACTTTAGAACGAGGTCTGCTGAGCCAGCCTGGATAATTCAGGACTGTAGGCTATGGAAGGGTTGCAGCTGATTAGAGGCCCCCAGCAGAGGAGGGGCACAGTCACATCTCAGCCTTGTACCTGTGGTCCCTTATTTACTCAGAGCCCCTCTTCAGAGGACCCAGTCTAGAGTCCTTCATGACCTTAGCCAGTGTCTTCAGGAAGACTGAAAGAGGGAAGATATGACATCCATGAAATACAAATACAAATACAGGAAGTGGGGGAGAATTCCTGGGAGCCTGGGTTCTAAGAAAACATAGACAGCATTTCATGAGATCCTGAGTAGGAACACTTAACGGAGACAAACACCCCGACTCAACCTGACAGGAATGGTGTAAGGATCCAGAGGATGCAGTTATGAAGAGTTCTGAAAGAAAAACTCTCCTTCCTTAAATTAACTTTCCTATGGCATCATGGAGGGGAAAGTGAATCTCCCCTAGGTACATTATACTATCTGATGAAAGGACATTCCCACTGACATATCACGACTTCAAAAATGACATGTTCCAAAATAGGCTCATTGTCTTCCCTTCTGTCCTGAGATCTGCTTCATGGGCTGGTTTCTCAGTCACCCCCAATTCTGCTCAATACAATCTCTTTCTTTCTGCCATCCCACCTGTTTACCCTTGCTGACAAGATAGTGGGTTAGCCTCGTATTATCCCTTACCTCAGCTTCTGAAAGAGACTCACAGCTGGTCCCTTGATATCCATCCATCTTGATTTCCTAGCTCACACTCACACTCCAGCCAAAGTAGTCTTTGCATGGATTGAGTCTGGCCATGCAACTTCTTCCCTTAGAGACTTTTGATGACGAGTACTCTCAACTTACAGTCCAAACTCAGGCTTGCAAGACAAGCTCCCTCACCACCTGCCTGCCAACCTCTTCAAAACACACTTCTAGTCAATGGGCTCATTATCAATAACCAGTGTCACTGGGCACTGTGTTGCTCATTGACCTTGGCCGAGACTGCCCCCCCCTGTCTGGCATATTATCTACCCTCTTAGCCCAGCAAAGACATGGTCAGTTCTTAGGTGACCTTACTTCCTCCAGAAAGTCTTCACAATTCATACCAACTAACCTAGGGTCCTTCCTTTGTGATAGTGCATGCTACCTTTTTTTACACTATTAGAGTCATATCTTAGAATAATCTATTTACAGTCTATCTCAGACAGCTGACTACGAGCTCAAGGATCTTGTCTGTTCTACTCACCATTATAATATAACGTATGACAACTATTAATAAAGAGGTGACAAATATACATATTGGGTAGACATCGAATGGAAGAATTTTAAGAGCACAGGATTGAAATGATCCTTCATGGTCATGCAGTACAGGAATCTCCTCTAACAATCATTAGGAAGCTTGTCTGGACACTTCTTTTTCTAGAAAGTTCTTTGTTATTCTAAGCTGGAATGATTCCCCCCCTAGCATCCCCTTCATCAGTCACAGTTCTGCTGACAAGTGTCACCTAGAACAATTTTATTCTTTCTTTCCATGACAGCTCTCAAGTCTTTGAAGGCAGATGTCAGTCTCTGCTCATCCCCTCAATTAGCTTTTCTTCCACTACACACATCACCTGCTTGAAGAGCTCCTCACTGGCTGTGAATTCCAGCCCTCTATCATTCTAACTGCTGCCTCCTCCAGACAAGACCCCAGAGTGATGCCCAAAGTGAATTCAATGTTTTAACGCTCAGAGCCACGACATCCAAAGACAGGCAGGCTATTCCAACAGGGGGCATTGAGTCATAAGGTGGATGAAATCTCTAGTACTTAGAATTTTCATCATTCTTCCAGGATGGAGGCTCAGTGGGAAGAAAACCTATGTCACTGAGTGCTTTCAAGGTCAGAAAATCAGAACAGATCCACATGCTACCAGAGTGTAGAGAAAATAATCTATCCTAACTTTGGTTCTTCTCTCTGGTAGTTTGCCTTAGTGTACCTCCTTTGATTACAAAGTTCAATGTGTTCTCTTCCTCTGAATGAGCATCATAATAAAACAAGAAAGACCCGCACTGACTTTACCAGTCTTGTTTCTTATAACTTAAATGATCTTTTCATCCGAAGTCTACCTAAGCAACTGAAAGTACTTCAAACCCATCAAGTCTATTGCATTTTCATTTCATCATACTTCATCTCATAAAGTATGTTTCATTTCAGCCAATCAGACACACAGAACATGCTACCCCACACTGTAGGACACTGTGATGAGAAAAGTAAGAAGACATTGGTTTGGACAAATGATTTCATCCCTCTGTACCTCTACTTTCCCAATAGCCAGTGAGGGAATTTGCACAAGATTCTGCCCTGACTATACCTGTCAATATTATAAATACTTAACCCTCTCCTAACAATGATTTGACATTAACCCTCTGGTCCTCCCTACCTTTCACCTTCTAAACACCAACCCCAATGAGCCTGACATACACTGGTATTTGGAGTGGCACACAGCATAACCCATATCCTGAGGTAGTAGGCACCTAAGTAGTCTGTCTCTATCAACTCTAGGAGCAAAAGAGCTGACAGAAGGCTTTTCTTCATCTTTGCTGAACCTCATTAGAAGTCCCTCCTATAAAAATTATCTTATAAGCTTCCAAAGAGCTCCACATAACTCAAAGAATATGAAAAGACATAACTCATAAAGCACTTAGGAAAATCTAAAGTGACCAGAATGTAAGTACTTGGAGCTGTTATGTATTATATTTTAGAATGCAAATGCTAACATTTGTTTTGTTTATGATAATAATAATAGTAATATATATATACCTGTGAAAAACTTTGAAAATACAGTGGAAACTATAATTATGCTATTTGGAAATAATTAACATTGACACTGATGGCTTTTTTTCTATGCACATATTAGTTAATTGGGATCATTGTGATCATGATCTGGTTTTCCTTTTGCCATTAAATTGTTTTAATGATTGCGTAACTCAGTCAGTCCCATAGTATAAAATTTTAGACTATGTCAACTTATTCTTTTTATAAATAAAATTGCGAGAAATGTTATTTAAAAGATACTTTATATGCCTTTTTTTCTTAAAGTAGTGATCTGATGTTTTGCATTACATTGGCAAAGGAAAATTACAAAGAGGCAAATAAAAAGAAAAAGAAAAGCAAGGTAAGATAGATAAAATTGTTTTTTCTTAAAATCCCCCAAGAACCCATCTGTACATGCTCATACTCTTCCTTAGAATGGTTCAAGACTGAAACAAGGAAGAGGCATCTTCCTACCCTATCAGGTAGACAAAGGTTAGTTAGTGAGAATATATGGTAAGGATATTGGCAAATGTTTATTCTTATACACTATAAGCAGAATGATAAAATGATACCACTGGAAAAGGAGAAATACTATAATGTCTTGTTTTTTTTTTTAAAAAAAAGTAAAATCTACAGATCAAATCATGAGGAATAAAATAAATAATTACATCTATGTAATAGAATAATACCTTTATGACTTTTAAAGTAAAATATAAAAGAATACCTATTATACAGTTCTGTGGGATATCTTTCTGTATGCTGTGCATATGTGTTGCTCCCATTGGCTAATAAATAAAGCTTACATTGGCCTATAGCAAGGCAGAATAGAGCCAGGTAGGAAATTGAAGAGAAATATAGAGAGAATAAAGGCAGAGTCAGAGGAGACACTGCGAGCCTCCGCCAGGAGAATCAAGATGTGAGAGAACAGGTAATGCCATGAAGCCACATGACAAAACATAGCTTAATAGGAATGGGTTGAGTTAAGTTGTAAGAGCTGACTAGCAAGAAGCCTGAGCCACAGGCCATACAGTTTGTAATTAATAGATGCCTCTATGTGTTTACTTAGGACCGAGCGGCTGCAGAGCCGGGTAGAACACAGAGAAACTGCCATCTACATACAGTAAGAAGCTCACAATAAAAGCTTGAGTAACTGGGTCAGTAATGCAAGCCTATAATCTCAGAACTTAGAGGTAGAGGCAAGGTAGGCTCCTGAGTTCAAGACCAGCCTGGGCTCTATAGGGAAACCCTGTTTCAAAAATCTAGAAACATAATCTTAATGACAGAGCACTTGCTTAGCACATGCATGGTCCTGGCTTCATCAACAATCTCTCTCTCTCTCTCTCTCTCTCTCTCTCTCTCTCTCTCTCTCTCTCTCTCTCTCTGTCTCTCTCTCTCTCTCTCTCTCTCTCTCTCTCTCTCTCTGTCTCTCTCTCTCTGTCTCTCTCTCTCTGTCTCTCTCTCTCTCTCTCTCTCTCTCTCTCTCTCTCACACACACACACACACACACACACACATCAGTGAGAAAACCAGCTATGTACAGAGTGTTCCTATTCAAAAAAATGAAAAATGGGCTGGAGATATGTTTAGTAAGTAAAATGCTTGCTGAACAGGCATAAGGACCTGTGTCCAGATCCCAAATGCCCACATAAACACGCCACATATGCACTGGGAAGGCAGAGACAAGAGGACCCATCCCTGGAGCTCACTGGCCAGACAGCCTAGCTGAATCACTAAGCATTAGATCCAGTAAGAGACCCAATCAACAAAAGTGAGTTAGAGGGCTGGCAAGACAGCTCAGTGAGTAAAGGTCCCTGCCACCAAGCTTGATCACTTGAATTAGACCCCTGGAGTCCACATGGCAGAGGAAAAGAACTGACTCCCACAAGTTGTCCTCCTATTTCCACACATACACACAATAAAATGAATTAACAAATAGATGTAATTTAAAATAAAATGGCAAGTGTTGAATAAGACATCCAATATTGATTTCTGGCTTCCACATACATGCATGCATATACACATATATACATACATACACACATACATACATACACACATACATACATACTCACATGCATATGTGCATATCAAAAGCATTTATTTGTACACAGCATCATGCATACACATAATGAAGACAACATAAAGATATAATTCCTTGTGGGTTTGCCTTTCTATTACTTTCTAGGTTTCCAGTATTTATTGGGTGTTACTTTCATTATATGAGATAATGTATTAGTAGTGGTAACAGGCTAGTAAAAGAATTAAAGTGAACTCAGTTTTTTAAGCTCTGAGGTGGAGGTCCTCCAGTTCACAGTCCCTTCTTTCTCTATGTCTCCACCTTTTGCTACTTTGAGATTTCATCTCCCCCCAGTTTTGCTGGAGGCAACGCTTACATATCTCTTGGAACATGCTGAAGTCGAGCTGGCTCCTAACTAAAGCCTTCATCCCTCCTGACCAGTGTTCATGGTTCCGAAAGGTACACTACATGCTACCAGAAGAGAAAGGTAAACACCAGCCCGGCTACAAACCCCTTCATCTACAGTGGTGACCTCCCCGCGTGATACGCCGGTGCAATAGTGACGCAAACATTGTGGGGGAAACTAACCACTCTCTGATAGGATTTACAGCCTACTGCATGAGATGGAGCCCATGCCTGACACTTCCCCAGGCGGCCAAGAGCCTCAGAGTAGGTAGGTCATGAACCTAGGGGAAAACCAAATATTATTGTTCTGCTAAAGAAACATATATATGTGTGTGTGTGTGTGTGTGTGTGTGTGTGTGTGTGTGTGTGTGTATGTGTGTGTATGTATATATATAAATGTGTATGTATATATGTGTGTGTATGTATATCTATATATGTGTATGTATATGAAGACACTTTGCTATACCCATATATCAGTGCCTCTTTAGGCGATCCTCCTCTTTCAGTAGATGGGAACTAACACAGAGACCCACAACTGGACAGGGTGCAGAGTGAGAGACTTTGGAGCACTCAGTCCTAAACAGGATGTCTTCATCAAACCCCTCCCCCCAGGGCTCAGGGAGCTGTGTGGAAGAGGAGATGGGAAGAGTCTAAGAGCCAGATGGACTGGGTAACACCACGGGGAGGTAGTAGGACACAGGCAGTATGAGGGGGCATCAGGAAAAGTGCACGAGGGGACCTCCACTGGGGAGGAAGGAGAGCAGTCCAGAGGGAAGGAGAAGATCCTTCCAGATCCAGAGGGACAAATAACACTAAGAATTTTTTTTTAAGTCCTAAGGAAACATACTTGATGTTTACTTAAAAATATAAATATGTATATTCACTTAATATGTGTGTGTGTGTGTGAATTATACCGCTCAAATGATAATGTTACCCTCAAGAGCTATGAACTACATGCCTAAGAGGGAAAAAAATAATGACAAACAGCAAATATGCCTGTCACATTTCCTACCCAATCTGAAGCTGTGCCAAGCTAATTGTCAGTGATTAGAGTCAGAGGGACAACTCAGACTCCCAGGCCACAGGTTTCTAGTGTCTGACCCTGAAACAGCTACAAGGGAGAATACCTTCCAACAGAGAGATACACCAACAGAGAACCTAGTGTCCATCCAACAAGACTCTGACAGGGGGCAGGGTGGGTGCCTGAAGCAAAGAGGACACACCCTCAACACTTCTGACCTACCCCCACTCGCCCACCCAGTGATGCGCCATCAGGACGACGGATGCTTTGGGCACAAATAAGAGTGAAAGCATTGTCCGAGCAGAAACAGGCACAGGGAGATGTCCATGCCATCTCCACCGTCTGCAGTGGTAACAAACTCCCAGCCCTGGGGATGCAGAGTGAACACCCACAGAGGCTCAGCCAGGGCTCTGGTGCTGTCTCCCCCCCCTTGCTAGCTGCCTGGGCTCTTTATTCAAGGGTGTGGATGCCTTGGCCCCTCAAGTGAGGGCTAATCCTATGCACCCTGCTGGGTGACTGACTGTGGTAGCAACAGGATACATCTCAAGTGCCTCACCCTAGGCTGGATTTGCGGAAGCTGGTCCCCTTGCCTGTCTCCTCCTTGTCCCTAGTAAGGGCCCAGCACTCCTCAGAGCACTCAGCTTCCCTCCTCTGGACATGGGTGGGGACTGGGCTTGGCATAAGGATGCGCCCCACCCACTTTGCAGGGCATGGTAGAACTAGAAACACCCATGGCTGCCACTGGGGCGCCACCTCACAGGCTGAAGGGAAGCCTGGAGTAGCTGAGCTTCACTGAGCTCCTCCCACCGGCCACATCCTTATGGGGTCATGGCAGGTGACCCAGCACAGAAGGCCCCAGCAGCACAGATGCCCTGATGAGTCCTCACACCCAACAAATGTCACATCGCCGTACTCCTGACATCCCCCAGAAACGAGACCCATATTCTCGCTACTTCTCAAACTAGCAGGGAGTCCACAGTCCTTTTATAGAAACAGACTTCGTTTCCCTTTTTTTTTCCCCAAAATATTTGAAATATTCTGTCCATTCTGTTGATGCCCCCCTTGCTTCACCCAGGACCCCCTCTATTCACCCACCTCACTCCCACAGCTATGAGAATCCTTCCCCTACACGCTGTACCTGTCACCCGTTCCTGCCTCCAGGCAAGGTCCTCATCTGAAACAGGTCTTAGATTAAATGGCCTTGGTCCTTGCTACCCATTCTCCCCTAGGGACCTCACTGAGAGGCTGGAAGAAGAACCACGTCACAGTCACAGCAGCGGCTCTGTCTCCGCTCACCGCCCCATCTCTCACCAGCTCCCGAGGCTGATGTTTCTCCACTTTCCGTCTCCAGCATAACACTTGTCAGGAACCTCTTTGCTTTGCAAACACACAGGGCAGTTTGACTTCAAAAGTCAAGTTCTCTTCTCTCTCTCTCTCTCTCTCTCTCTCTCTCTCTCTCTCTCTCTCTCTCTCTCTCTCTGACATAGACATTCCAAGCAGGCCATGGAAGCAGAACCAGTCCTGGAAGCAGAGGCTCTCCCTGGTTCAACTGCAGATTTTTGTTCCTTCTTGGCTACCCCCATGTCCAAACAGTGTCTCCAGCCCCAGGACAGAACACCCACAAGCCGCTCACTGACCCAGAGCTGGTCTCACAGAACCACTAATGTCTCCTAATAGAAACCATCAAATCCACAAGTCTCAGAGAGGTCAGAGCAGGTAAGACCTGGAGCAGAGAACGGCACTTTTGTATAGAGTGACCTCTGTGTTCAAAAGTCTTGACAGGTGGAGAGTTTTGCCTATACAAAGTCAGAGGGCCTATTTGGCCTTGTTCTCAAGAAGTCATTTCTATTAATGAGGCACCTGTCCTAGAATGCAGTTCTCAAATCAGGGTCCAGAGCCTTCATTGCCCTGGGAGATTCTTCCAGATGGTCGGCAGGCTGTCGATTCCAATATTAATGTGGAAGTATGGCAGCATCAATGCTTCTGTTTCCAGGATGATGTAACCGTGGCTTTTCTCAGGGACCTCTCCAAGTACCACAGAGCATCACTCCAAGAAGACACGTTAGAGAGCTAAACCCACCCTCATTTCACAGACGGAGAAACTGAATCTTGAGGACAGGAATAAACACAGGACAACCCCTGAAGCTGACCCCAGTGGGACAGAACCCAAGCCTAAGTTCTCACTCGGCTACATCATGTTGCATTAGAGAAGCACCCCCCAAGACCCACAATCAAACCATATCTCTCCACCCACCAGGGTCCAGTGAGGACTCTTCCTGGGATAGGGTGGGTAGAGTAGCTACACCATGAGGAACTTTGCCTGAATTACTGAAGAACTCCTTCAAATTGACAAAAAAAAAGATACAGGAAGTTATTTTCAGTCGATAATATAGAGTCAGGAAGTTCAAAGTTTTTATCTTCTCATCCTGAGAACTATTATGTCTAAGAACCAGACCACCGCTTACCTTCGCTTACCTTATAAAGTCTGTGGTTCCAGGCACCAGAATCACCTGGAAAAAAAGCCTTTTAAAGCACAGGTGGCTGGACCCTATCCCCAAATTTTCATATACAGAACCTCTGCAGTAGGACCCACACATATTCTCAGGTGACCCTGGGACCCCACTGTGAGAACCATTTGGGTTTCATAGACTAACACTTCTGTTTCCATGGGCTCCCTCTCTCTCCCTCAAGTCGAACATTTACAACCCATACAGTGACTCAGGCTCCTCACATGGCTGCAATCTTATCTAATGGTTCTGTCCAGTTAAGGGGACCCACTCATACTGCAACAGAACCCACCTCCCTTAAGATCTCTATTAACAGTTAGTTCAAGATCAGAGTTGCCCTCTTTCCCAAGATCACCTGCTTTGTGCTGTTTGAAGTCACTCCACCCTAGACAAACCAGATGAACCAACAAGAGGCTTCACCCCACCAGCAGACAGAAAAACTGCTCCTAAGACACCTCCCACTACAGCAGCTCTGACAGAGACTGCATGCTGAACCCCAGGACAAGCCCTCCCTTGGTCTTCTCTCTCCTTCCCTAACTTCCAGGGCTCTGCTTTAGTTTCAACTCAGCCGGCATTCACTTAGTGCAGGTACAAAAGTCTATGACATCCACTCCGCAGGGCCAAGTCACTCTTTCATAATGCATTGAGCTCCTGCCTAGTAAACAGCAGGTTGGATGGCTTCCATCTTGGAAAAGGGTGCGGCAGCTGCTCACATCAACAGGTGTCTTAACAGAACAACAGCCTTCAGGGCTCATCAAGCCTCCTGGGAGACTAAGTTGCCCACTCAGGCACAGGCAAAGCACGAAACAGAACACCAAGTGAGGCTCCTCCCACCCATGGTTTGAATAAGGACCTGTTGCTAAGAAAATAACAGAATGAGTTCACAGAGAATGCATGGTCTTAGAGTGGGAGGGGCCAGAATTCGCACATCCCAGTCATCTCCAGCTAGCAAGGTGAGAAATGCAGTGAAACAGCTTAGATCTTCTAGAAATGAGACACAAAAAGAGAAAGGGAGAGGGAGGGAAAGAGAGAGAAGAAGAGAGGGGAAGAGGGGGAGAGGAGAGAGGGA
The DNA here is from genome assembly GCF_004664715.2 of Peromyscus leucopus. Lineage (NCBI taxonomy): Eukaryota > Metazoa > Chordata > Mammalia > Rodentia > Cricetidae > Peromyscus > Peromyscus leucopus. Next base: position 56,210,385 of record NC_051075.1, on the reverse strand, counting down.
GAGGAGGAAGGAGAGAGAGAAAACACACTAGAGAATGCTTAGTACAACACACAGTGCACACAAGTATACCACAAACAAATGTTAACTGTCCTTATCTATATTACCATTGAGGAAAACCAAACTGTGTTCCACCTTCTCAGACTGCCATGCCCCTGTACTGTGGAGTGTGATCTTAGATTCAGCTGGCCCTGTAGACAATCTGGATGGCCACCTTAGTGACCTACCCTGGAAGCCAGCTTGTTCCTTACCCGGCCTCCAACCACTCTAGCCAACCTCTCTGGCCTCTGCTGACTTCACCCGCTCCCCTTTGATAAAGCCTGACTTCATGTTCCCTCATGGGGGCTTCACATCAACACTCACAATGAAGGCTCTGACAGTGTCCCACTAACTAATCCTGCTGTTTCCCCTAATTCTGGCATCCCCAGACCTTTCCTTGAACCCAGAAGCCCTGTTCACAGCCAGCCACAAGTCAGAGGTTTTGTTCTCCATCACCATAGAACCAAGACATGCCCATTGTCTGGCCTTGGAAAGAAACTGCTAGCTATAAAAGAAGCTAAGGAGTTTTCTAGGAATTCTCCTCAAGCCTCAGGATAAAAGTTGACATCTGAAGTTGGCAAGAAGCTACCAGGAAGTAAACACAACCTAGACCCTGCTCCCAGGCCACCATCTGAGCATCATTTGCTCCACTGGTCTCCTTTGAAGGTTACACAGCTCAAAGGGAACTGGACCACTGTTGAACTTTTGATTTGCAAGGGGAACAAAGTCCCCTAACAAAGGAAGGTTACAAATAAGATCTCACTGTGAGTACATGAGGCACAAACAGGGTAGAGCCACACAATTCCAGAAGAGCTAGCTCCTCCCTCCTTCCCTTCCTTTTCTTTTCTGCCCTTTCCTTTCTTTCAAGGAACTGTCTCCTTTCTGTTGACAGTATATGTACATCTCCCCCTCTGCTGGGCACCATCTCCTAACCTCGGGTAAGATTACGTCCAAATCACCCCACGTCAAGCCCTATTTCCAGGTCCCAAATTCTTTATCAGCTTGACCCATCCTCCATCCTTTCTATTTCTTAGATTGCAGGCCAGAATGAGGCTGGGTACCCCAGATGCTCCCCTGTGCTACAATAAGCCAGAGTAGGGGGGGGAACGGAGGCAGGGAAAGTCACATGAAATAAAGCATGTCTACTGTCCACCCAGAAGGATGATGGAAATGGCAGCTTCTCTATGAATACAGTGTGTCTGAATAAGGAAGCGAACAAAAGAAGAAAAATCAAATTCTTCCATCAGGCAGAATCCAGCCCAGCAGAGCACCTCCCCACCCAGAGCTGTGCAGGACAGTGACCAGTAGGGCAACAACCATAGGACACAAGTGAGAAGCAGAGCATGTTCCCTTCCCTTGCCAGGACACAGTCCCTTTGGAGTTATGCTCATTCCTCAACTGAAAACACCTCTATGTGATGCCTGTCTCTGTGTTTCTGAAGGACGTGTGATCGCTCACATTGCTTTATGTACAGATGACACTCAGACAGTGTTTGGGAATGGATGGTAGGGTAGAATAAAGGTGTCAGATGAGATAACCACACACCCTGTCAATTAAAGGGTTGTCAAAGCTATCTCTTCTCCCTGATCATGGCAGAAGAGGAAGAGCAGGATATGGGAAATAATACCCCTTGTGATGTCCCATTGATGCCCCAGAAAAGGGTGCATCCAACCCAATTCAGTTGCTTTCGTTGAGATACATGGAGCTAATCCTGTCTCCCCAAGACTTTCCTTCCTTCTGACCAGAAAACCAACAGAAGAAAGGCCTCAGGTCTTTATAGATGCCAGGACCTATTTGCGTCAAATGACTCTAAGCAAAGTACATTAGAAATGTTCAGAAGGACCAGCAATGCCAGGAATAGCAAGGGAATATACAGAGTGGAAGGTCTGGGGTACCAGGGTCCGATGTTGCACTATGGCATAGCCAGGCACCCTAGGACACAAACCATGATCCACTTATAACATCCTACCAGACACCTACAGAGCTAGGTGGAAGCCAGAAGAAAGACAGGAATGATGGTGAGAATAAACACCAGTAGGCAGAAAAGCTCTGAGAGCCCAGGTTCTCCTCCAGTGCCCCGGCTAAAAGCAGCAGCAGCAGCAGCAGCCTCCTGTATTGATTATGCATGCATGTTATTGAGTGCACTGGCTGCTGGGCAAAGTGCTGAGGCCCACTAGATAATTTATATGCTGGTGCAGGTATCCATAGAGTCATGGTCAGAGTTCAGAGGAAGAGGGAGACAACAAAAGTTCGAGACAAGCAAACTACCACACATCCAAACTACTGGAGTCAAGTCTAGAATCTCTTCAGAAGAACAAGTGGGGAACATACAAAATGACTCAGTTACCACTGCCTGCAGCATCCTCCATCCCTGACGCTAAGCCACCTTCTCATTGGGTAGGCTTGATTTCTCCATCTGAAAGAATCCTAGTAACTATTAGAATCCTTTTGGTTCCTCCATCAGAGCCTCTTCATCTGTCCATTAGTTCAAAGCTTGTCTCCTACAAGGAAGTCTCAGCTCAACTCTCATAGACATCCTGTTCAGTTCTAATAGTTCCTTGAACACCTCCTTCACATCTCTAACCTCATTTATACTTGGCTTTCCTTTCAGTATGCTCTGCTTTCGCTCCCCCAAGACACAAAGGGAAACTTTGCAAGGACAGGGACTTTGTCTTCCTTTTTAACCACAGAAGTCCCTACACCCACCACAGTGCCTCGTCTGTGCAGAAACTCAATAGTGATTAAATGAATGTACCACATGCACGTATATCACTTTTGCCAATTAGCCTGTGAGATTATTAAAAGCAGACAATTGAACTGGTCAGCACATACACACATACACACACACACACACACACACACACACACACACACACACGATAGACCTTGTTTCTAACAGCCTTGAAAATTATTTTCCAATGCCAAGATAAATAACTCATTTCATTTTGTTCTTTCCTCATGAGGAATACAATCTCTAACCCATACCAGGTGTCCAGTGTCTGCTGGCATCTTTCTTTCAAGGAGTCCACACCCAAGACCAAGGACTTGTCCTCTATGACTAAGTATCAGCAGTGGAGGTTGGAGTGGCATGGTCAGGCTACTGCTCAGGGTCATCAGTCATAAAAAGACATAGTACTCAGAGCAGGAGTTCCTCACAGGAGGTGAAAACCTGAGTGTTGGTTCTCACATTGTGCTTTCTAAAGGGGGGGGGGTGATATAGAATTCCCTAGAGAGTAATTGCATCTCTAAAAAGGTTAGAAATAAATATCTCTTGGTCTACAAACAACCAAGCTGGCATCTTGTGATACGTGACTAAACACCTCAGCTTAGTCATACAGACCTGCATTGGAATCCCTCTGATACTCAGCAGTGTGATCTTGGGAAAGGTGCCTGCCCTAAGGTCCAATTTCCTAGCTGTGAAGTTGTGCCAATGACAGTTTGCAAGAATGGATACGGTGATGTGATGTGTTACAACTGAGCACAGCCAAGACTCTGTTGGTGGTAACAGGGCATAGCAGAAAGATCCAGGGTTTGGACTGAGAACGATCGCCTCTACTTTGCTGGGTAAGAGTGAACAACCTGGTTCTATGCTCCGTTTCCTCATCTGGAGAACAAAGGGAACAATACAGCCTTTCCTTAGTAGGCGAGTTACACCCACACAAGATGCATGTGATAGCCTAACCACGCCACTCTTCCTGGCTCTTATGGCTCTTGCTATCATTGTCAGAGTCTTATGTCTGAGCCTGATTGCTGCCTTGCTCAACAAACACTGAGCAAGTGAAAAAATAAGGAATGAATGAATGAATGAATGAATGAATGAATACGAACCCATGAATACCCTACAAGATGACTATGAAACCCTAGACAGAAAATGCAAAGAACATGCCCTGCTTCATCTTTACCTCTGTGTGTTCATTTGTTCACTTTCTCTGGAAATTAATCCTTCAAGAACTACAATCCTTAAACATTATCTCAGTTTGAAATGTAAAACTTACTTAAATTGAACCAAAGTTACCAGACAAGGAAAGAAAGAATGATTGGGGGAAGGAGGAGGGCAATCATCATTAACCTCCCCACACAGATCTCTACCAAGGGCTCCTTAACACCTCAGAACTATCTGAGCAACAGAGCCTCCCAGGATCCCCTGAGTGCTCCGGAAGACAGGTCATCAATTGAGCCACTTCTGCATCTGCACACGTTGCAGATTAGACACAAAGACAAATGGCGTTCAAGCCAGTGCCAAGGGGTCAGTGCCAGCCAGGGCGGTGAGTGCTGGTTGGACCCTGGCAAGGGCTCAAGGCTGAAATGCAGGCCCAATCAGGCATGGTACAGAATGGGGACTGAGAGAATCCTCTCCAGGAGGCTGATGCATCCTGGCCCCTCCTTAGCCATCCATCTGAACTTCCCTTGTTCATGCTGCCAAAACTTATAGTATTCTTCTCTTAATATCCCCTCCCCAACTTACTCCGTCTGAGGTCCAGGCCAATACGAATTTCCTCACCCTTCTCTTTCTAGATGCATCCAGACTATCCCAGGCTAACCCCTGATCACCAGGGCATCAAGATGGCAACACCCTCCTCTGGTCATATATTCCATGTGCCCATCTATAGTCTGAGCCACTGAGCAACAATTGCCCTGGAGCTCAGAGAAATAGCATATCTTAAGTCAAGAGGTTCACACAGGTGGCTATCAACTTAAGCTCAATAATAGACTAAACTTAACCGTAAGGGACCTGCCAACCTCTCAGCCCTGATACACACCACACACACACACACACACACACACACACACACACACACACACACACACACACACACACACACACGTACATTTAACTATGCTGGGCCAGACATGAAAAATGCCGATAATACAAGCCCATTGTAAGTGTCAGAGAAAGATTCTGCAGTTCTCTCCATCACACTCCACATTGCCTATCAAAACGCCAAAGCAAGGCCAAGCCAGATTAATCTGTGGCTTCTGAGCATTGTGCTCAGCCCACTGCATCCAGAAGACTCGCATCGTGAAGAGCAAAGGACTGGAGTGTCCACACATCATGCCACTGCTCCAGATTCAGTGCTTAGTTCCTCCCCAGGAGTCAAATTCTTGAGGCAGAGGGGCAGTGGGAACCTGTTTCAGAAGAGACTTAGTAAGTAACATAGGAGGTACAACAAGATGGTCATGCAAGGCAGGGAGAGAGGAGGGCGGAGTTTACAAGCCATCAAGAACAGTGCTCCTGTGCCTAGGGAGAGGACTTTCCAAAGACAAGGGCAGACAGGTGACCTTGAACTGGTCTTCCAGAACAGTCAAGCTTAATATTGATCCTTTTAGTCCCATTCTTACTTGATATCCAAGATTCTTAGTGGGGGCGGGGGAGACAATTCTGGGCAGAACATAGGCCTCAGCCTCCACCCAAAGACTGCTGGACTAGTTTGCATTACACAGATCACCATGCCCTGTCAGTCTGGAATTCCTACACATCCTCTCTACCCAGCTTCATGGTGTTTTAAGCACTACTGTGTCCGGATGTCAAGGCATACCAACTTGCTGTGTGACTTTATTTATATAACCCCAAACCTCTACTTCTCTAAGAGTCAGTTTATGTATCTCTAGAATGAGAGGTCAAACTGAACCCCAAACTTTCATATTAGCACTAAGGAAGATTCTGTAGCTGACAGAAAAACCTGGACAGCTGGAGCTGTCTGTGACAACCACATCCATCGAATCAGAACTGGACCTGAATCTAGCTGCCTTACTGAATCCCAAATTGACTAATTTCTGATTTTTCTCTCAGCTTAGTACGTGTTCTATCAATTCATATTCTCCATATTCTTATTCTGTATAGACAAGGGGGCTCAGGAGAGCTGATGGCCATTGACAGATGGAGGGGAAATCAGAGAGTTTGGGGAAAATGGAAACTTCTTGTAAGGAAGGAAGAAATGAACAGATTCAAGTTGTAGTCCTGACACCTCCAAGGCGTCTCTTAGCCTGGCCTCTTTGAAATATGTGAAGCCTGCCCTGGAGATCTGGACCTGGCCGCCATCCCTGGGAGCAAAGTTCTGGAGCCAACTATCTGAAGGCTACTCACACTAGCACCAGGGGAGCTCTGTACTCTGATCCCTCTCTTGTCCCCATACCTCATTCATCAACTCCACTCAATAGAGTCACCAGATCTCCACTCTGCCAGATGTCACCTACAGCCACTGTGCAGACTCCATCTCAAGCACCTACTATGGTGTCTGGAGGTGCCCAATTAAGATGTGTTGAATTGAATGGAGCCCATAGGACTTCTTCTCTAAGAAACATATGCAAACTACTCTCACACAGAAGGCTATGACTTGTATCTTCCCACTGTGGCCTTATGACACTCCCCCAACTCCTCCCCCCACCTCCAACACACTAACTTTGTAACCTCAGACCATATCTCCCATCTCTAGAGCCAAGTTTTCAAGGGGTTAAAAAGAAAGAACTAATTTAATGACCCCTCTATAGTGTACTCACTTCTAGAACTCTTACTCATCTGCAGGAAAAGGTACCTGTTACAACCGATCCTAAGGCTAGGGAATGACCTGCATGGCTGCTTTCTCACTATCTCCACTTCAAGATTTTCCTCATCATTCACATTGCTGGTACCACCTCCAGCCTCCAATTCCATCAAGCCATCAGCAGGCATTTCCAGGAGAAACTTCCCTAAGACAAAGAACCAGGGTCTCCTAAGGTGTCTGATAACATGCAACACAACAGAGTATATGGGAATAGGAGGAGAGGGAAGAGAACAAAAGGTCTCTATGGAAACCCAGCCTCCTCACACAGCTCATCAAATACACTTCCATCTTGGCAAAGCTGCCCCTTTCAATCTGCCTGTCATCATGCTTCTCATGGTTATAAATGCAAGCTCTTGGGAGATGGTTTGGGTTCAAATCACACACCACTTCTGAAGAAATACACCTGCAGAAGCCATTCAAATTCTCCAAGCCACCAGGTCCTCTCTGGAAAATGTAACTGAAAATTTCCGCCACTTAAGATCGCTATGAGAGTGAAATAAGTTAACTATGGTTGCTCATTCCCACCTTATCTACTCTTTCATGTTTTAGTTTCAATAAGTCTTGGTAAACTGCACTATAAAAACATTAAGTGGGAAGGTTCAGAAAATAATTCATCAAGTTTCATATACCCACCATTGTGAGTAATGTCCTTCCTGGAAACTGAATCATCCCTTTGTCCACTGTATCCACACTGTATGTGTTACTCACCCGCTAGTCACCAGTTCTTGTTGACATTGTCAGAGTACCACAATAGTTAGTGTTTAGATAGTGTTATTTTACTTAATAATGGCCCCAGAGCAAGAGCAGTTACACTAGCAATTTTACTACATGTATTGTTATAATTCTATTTAATTTTTAATTATGGCTAATCTCTGGCTGTGTCTAATTTATAAATTAAGCTTCACTATAAATATATCAGGGAGGAAGCACAGTATACACAGGTTTAGTACTATTTGCAGTTTCAGGCTTTCAAGTAGGAAACATATGCCTATGAATGTAGGGGGAAGACTGTGCCATGCATGAAGCATTTGCAGTGGTAAGTCCTCCGATAGCTGCCATTCTCCTGCCTAAGTCTCATGTCCTACTAACATGAATCTTCTTGTATTAAAACTCAGCCCTCATGACCTTAAAGAAAATCCCATCCAAGTAGGTGCTTTAAAAAGTTAAACAAAATAAAAGCAAAATGTATTTGTCTTCTCTCCTTCAGAAAGTACCTTGCTGTCTTCCCTTATGCAAGAATGTTACCTTGAAACAAACTGACTTCCCTTCATATGTAAAGATATTTAAAAAAAAAAAAGTCATTGATGAGACCCAACCTCTCCCAATTCCCTACCCTACCACTTTCCACCAGAGCATATTGTGTGCCCTTGGTGTCCTTAGCAATAGTCCACATTTGTGTAATACTCCTTCTGATTCATCCCTGCCCTAAAAGAACCTGTAGCTCACAAGAAAGCCTGCGGGGGGGGGGGGGGGGCGGGGCTCTATCTGAGAGGTAGGAGGACTCAAGAGCTTTACTGTGTGTGTGTGTGTACAGAAACACGTATGTATGTGCATATGTGTGTGTGCGTGCATGTGTGTATGTGTGTGTATATACAGAAACATGTATGTATGTGCATGTGTGCGTGCATGCACATGTGTGTGTGTGTGTGTGTTTGCACAACCCCAGCTGTTTTTCTCAGATGCTGTCCACCTTGTTTTCTGATGGGTTTTTTTTTTTTTCTCTCTTTTGTTCTTTCTTAGTTTGGTAGGAGAGGGGTTGCTTTTGTTCTTCAGTCTGGGGTTTGTTTGTTGTTTGAGACAAGGTCTCACTATGTAAACCTGGCCAGCCTGGAACTCACTATGTAGACCAGTTGGCCTCAAACTCACAGAGATCCACCTGCCTCTGCCTCCCGAGTGCTGGGATTAAAGGTCTGTGAGACACTCACTCCTAGTTCCACTTTGTTTGTTGAGATGGGATTCCTCATGGGCCTGGAGCTAGTAGGCTAGCCTGGCTAGTCAGAGAGCCCCAGGGGTCATCCTGCTTTTCTCCTCCAGAGCTTGCAAGTGCACATCGCCATGCTTGGCGCTTTCACATGGGTTGGTTCTGAGGACTGAACTCTGGACCTCATGTCTACTCCACGAACGCTTTGCCTACTGAATTATGAGTCCTCTCTTCATTTTCTTCATTGCGAATTTTTGTTTTCTGAATCTGCCTTGGTCTTTGGGGGATGTGTGCTGTTGTGTCTTTGCACTGCACAAGGCTTATGGATTCCTTCTACAAGAAGAAAGAACGTAGCGTTGTTTCCAAAAGTGCCATGCCCTGTCTCTCACAGGTAGTTCCGGGAAGAGAACTGACACTGATAATATGTTCTCATTTGACCCCCAAGGCTGGGGTGAAAAAGTGACAATGGCCCAATGAAGCCAAATTGTAGAAGGGGGTTGGGGGGGGGAGGCATTCACTCCACAGATGTTGGCTTAGTGTTCACCACCTGAGAAGAGCTGCTCCAGAACAAAACAAAGTACCCGCCAGCCCTCAGGGCATGAGGTCCTATTCAGGTGAGACCATGGACAAGTATAACAGACATGCATGCGACATGTGTCAGGTGCTATTAGGACTGTGGAAATTAAAGACGAAAGTGCTGGGGAGGGACGTGCTACTCCAGAGAGAGGACTGGGAAAAGCCTGCTCAGTGAAGCTCATTTATAAGCAGGACTGGGGAAGCCCAGCTCCGGCCTGGAACATCCAGGACAAAGAAGACTGGAGGCTGCAATGGACTTAGAAACTTCAAGGGGCAGCAAAGTCACTAGTGTGACCCAAGTAGATGCAGCCAGCAGAGTGGAAGGGGGTGGGAGAGGGGCTGACATGTGGGGGGGCAGAAATAGAAGGGCCCTGAAGACCCTGGGGATCATCTAGGCTTGGCATAGGATGCCCTGGATGTTCTGAGGTGAGTGACGTATTAGAGTTTCATTCTGAAACCCCTCCAGGGCCAGCAAAATGGATTAGTGGGTATGAGTTCTAGCCCCAAAGCCTGATGGCCTAAGTTTCAATCCTAAGAATCAATACAATAGAAGGAGAGAACTGACTCCCTCAAGCTGTCCACAAATATGTGCATGTACATACACACAGAGAGAGACAGAGACAGAGAGAAAGAGAAAAAGAGAGAGAGTAAATAAATAAATGTACAAAACCAAAATAAAACCACAGTGAAACAAATGTACAGGGTCCATGATGAGAAGGCATTAAGTGATAAGTGAGGAGGGCGTGGCTGCAGCAGGAAGGGGGACAGCTTGGGCCACAGTGGTAAGAAGCATGGTTCTATTCCGGGTCCATTGCTAAGAGGAACAAACCAGAATTGCTTACAGACTGCATGTGGGTGGAGCTTGACTTGGAGGGACAAGTCTAGGTGAGATAGGTCTGAGCAAGCAGCAGGGTGGGAATACCTAGTTCTAAAGTAGGGACCATGGGAAATAGCAGGGCAGGGCAGGAGATAAAATCAGAAGAAGGGAAAGCATACACTCTGAGCTGAAGTCAAACTGTATAAACAAAGATGTGACTGGGGAGATACATACATAAATTTGGAACCACAGAGAGGTTCAAGCCAGACAGAAGTCTGAGACTACATACGCTTACCTCTAATTGTTCATGTAATATTCGCAACCAATCTGCGGGGTACGTGTGACTTTTTCTATTTCGCGATGGATAAATCTGAGATTCTGAGGAGGGGTAGGTGTGACTTTTCTATTTTGTTATGGATAAATCTGAGATTCGGAGGAGGAGGAGGAGGAGGAGGAGGAGGTAACTCGCCTTAAGTTTGCACACAGAATAGATTCACTGCATTCATGCCCAAGTGACACAGAGCCTATGTCTTAGGTCTTAATGAGTCCAGACTATAAAGCCCACATGACCAAGAAAAGCTCAGTGAACATGAGATCTGGTGCCCTCCCTGTCTACTAAGCTGAGCCTTCCCTCGTACGACATTTGCAATCTATCCCTGTCCCACAAGCTTCCATGGCATCAGACTGGCAGTGTGATCAGCTAACTCTTAGGAGTTGACCTCTTGACTTGTCATGTTGGCGCCCCAAGGGCCTTCAAGTCAGACTCTGATAAAGCATGGAACCTGGCCATCCCATTGGTCTTGTCAGATCCCTCTACGCAGTTACATTTGCCCTCCAAATACCTGCTCCAAACTGGAGTCGGGGAGGTAACCTCGAACCTGGAGATCATTAGTCGTAGCATTCACTTGGCTTCTAAGCCTGTTACACCAACTGTCCGGAGTTAATTAACATCTTTTAAGGATTGGTAAAACACAAATTAGTTGCAAGGTTTTCCTAACACCGATATTCTGTAATCACAAAGTACCTGTTCATGTATCATTATTTCAAATCCTGGTTTTCAGCTCACTATCTAGGAGACATGAGCAATGAATTTCCTCTGCCCTGTTTCCCCATCTCTAGAATGACAATAGCAGCATCAACCTCCAAGAGAGTAGAGAAGGCAGTCCCAGGCTTATGAATGCTTTCTACGTATGGATTTATTACCAAAAACCCACATCCCTCAGCTCCAACTAGGGACTCACCCTCCATCAATAGCACACATGGAAGATACTAGCACGTTCCTAGAAACTGCTCATTGATATTTCCTACCTCCTGCCCTAACTTATATCACATGACTCCTGCAAAACCCAAAACCTTATCCGTCATGTACTTATCCAATGAACCAGAGTCTTAACTTCTTTGACACCTAGTCCTCACAAACCCTTTGGAGGTACTAGAAAAGAAAGGGTCCATGGAAAAGGGAAAAAATAAATGGTTGTCCATGGCTGTGAGCCCAGCAGATGGGAGACAGAAGTGGGAGGATCATGAATTCCAAGCCAGCCTTGTCCACACAGTGAGCCCTGCCTACCGAAGGAAATAGCCCTTTATAATCTCTAACAGGAGCTTCCTAGAGGTTGAATCTGATCAGCACAAGATGATTATTACCATCTTCACTGCTATGGCCATGGCTCCTAGCAAGCAGACAGGACCACAGGCCCCTATCAACAGTAGAAGTGTGTATTCTTGACTTCAGATCATGTAGGTTCCAATCCCAGCTGAATGGATTGTGAGTTAGAGGACACTGATCAAATCAATCAGTCCTAGCCCATCCCCTAGGAATTGCTAATTACTTCTGACTTACACAGAATGATACACTCACTGCGCAGGTAAATAATAAATAAAAGGCAAGGTATTACTACCAAGTCTCTGTACATGCCCCCAAGCACAGACTTTACATCTTAAAATCTAAAGCACTGCATACTTCAAGGACAAACTTTCTGAGAAGCCCTGGGAATATTAGTTAACCTCTCTGAACTTCTATGTCTCTCTCCTGGAAAGAAAGGGTGCTAATCCTTCCTTTCTGGGCCATCTCAAGACGAGAATCTGGATAGCACACACAGAAAGCTGGGGCAGTGAATGTACACATGGAGCCCTCAGCAGCTCAGCCCTTCATTCTCACTTCCACCCTGGAGCTACTCAAAAATTAAGAAACATGCACATACCCCAAAACATTTCTAGCATATAGGGTGTCACTCGTGACTATTCCATGAACTTTGGAAGTCAAGTGTCCAGGGTCATAGGGCTGATGACCAAGAATCCTACCACTCTAACACAGGTCTTTCATTAGCATTCCAAGTCTAGGGCTCACTCAAGAACCAGCTCAGAGCAGCCTGGCCATCCAAAGCACTGAGTATCATGGGGCTACCCTCCAGCCATCTCCATCCCCACTCCCTGCTCAATTTCCACTACTTCAATAAATCTATAGCATAGGAAGCTCGCCAAGTCAAAGAAACCTTCTTTTGTCAGCACAGGGTGGAACTCTTGCCTTAAAAAATAAATAAATAAAAAGGCGGATGCTTCTGGTAAGAAAGCAAGAAACAAACAAACAAACAAAATGCATCTTAGTGACTTCTGAGGCCTAAAGCAAATTAATTCTCCACAGTCCAGAACCCAGAGAGGCCCAGCTAAATCCAAACAGAAACCAGCACAGAAGTCCTAAAAGCTGTCAGATGCCCCAGGACATGGTAGTTTTGCCAAGGTACCTATCAATCAAAGCTTAGCCTAGAGGAGCCTAACATGCATAAGCTGCAAATGTAGAAATGACATGGGGTCCACAAAGCATGAACTCAGTTTCCTAGGCCCTAGGCATTGCCTGGGAGCCCAAGGCCCTTGAGAGGTCTTTCATGGAAAGCATTAATCCTTAGTTCTGGGTGATCCAGGTTCCTTTTTTTCCAAAGAATGACAAGAACTGTAGAGAAGCACTGTGGACTGAGGAAGCCTGGCTCACTCAGCCCTTTGTAGCTACCCTCCTGCTCCGTCTCTCCTTCCTCCTCCCTACATATGCCAAGATGAGTCAGACACGCCCACGTGGGCCCTATTCTGGACCTAGCTCACTGGCCCAGTTTGGTGGCTTCTACTGAAAGACCAGAGCCTGTGTCAGACATGCAACGTCCTCACTGCCAAATTTCAGGAAGGATTCCACCACGACCGTTCTCTTCCTGCAGGAGGGTGTCAGCCATGCAACTGCTCTGAGAGGGACACACAGATTACATCCTAACTGTCTTTGTCCAGACCCCAGCTTCTTCCAAGCAACCACAAGCCACACCCACCACCTGTAAGCAGCCCTGGTTAGTTATAGGTTGGCTCCACCCCAGCACCAGAACTTCCCATGATTGGTTGAGATAAATACATGTAACCGAGGCTGGTCTGAATGAAATAAAGCCCAAGACTTTTGATTCAGTAGCAAGAGGAAGAAGCATTTTCTGTTTTGAAGGTAAGAGGTGCTGCCATGAGTCAGTCTCTTCTTCCGCCATGAGCAGAGCCAGTCTGAGGCCTTGGCTATAGGAGATACACTTAGGCTAAACCAAATCTGAGGAAGATCAGTGAAACACCTACCATTCCCTGAGTGTCCGTTTGCAGCAGCACCTCAAACTCCACACTTCGCCCTCTGTGGAGGGAAAACCCTCTTGGTACTTGGGGGAATCCATGCTGTTTTGTTTTGTTTTGTTTCTCTGTTTTGTTTTATTGTTTGTTTGCTTCCTGTCATCCCTAGCCACCTTCAACTCGACCTCACTGGTGAAGCCTTCCTCATCGCCATCTTTGGCAAGAGGTCATCACCCCTTCCATGGAAGCCTGTGTTCCTTCTTTCCCACACTATCAAGGTCTCTCAAGCAAAGGCATGCAGCCACATGGGCTTTCTCTCAAGGAGGAGAATGGGAATCTTTATACCCTGCATTTCATGCTCTGCCCTGTACAAAGGAAGTGCCAACAGACACATGTGACACTGAACTTTTGGAAGTCCTTCCTGTCCCACCTTGCTCTGTGAATTACAATGGCTTTACAGAGTGTGTGTTTCTCTCTCAGGTACTCTCCTCCCAGACCAAGGTGGAACTTCGGATGGGCATTGCGTGAGAGTGCAATGAAATCTGCATCTCACAACTCAAGCGAAGACTTCCAGCCCCCTGGGGTAGCCTGGACTACGTGTGTCCTGCCTATCCTCCATCTGTCTGTGCACCATTCTTTGTCCCAGCAACCCAGGCTCCAGCTCCAGCTCAGCTGCCTCCCTGTGCCCCTGGAGCAAGTCATCTAAATGGTCCTGGCCTTCACCTCTGTACTGAAGCAAGTGCAGTACCAGAACTCTAGGGCCCCCCTATTCTCTCAGGTGCCAAATGCCCTATAAGAGAATGGGATTTCCCCTCTCCAGACTGTTCATTCAGAAAAACCCAGATTCTAATACTAAAGAATCGGGAAGCATTCTCTGTACCCTCCATGCTCTCTTCTGCCTCTCACTTGCTTTCCCAAGCAAGAGGACACATTTTTTTTTCTCTCAAGGAGGTGCCAAGGACAGAGGAGCTCAGCAGGCTTCCCTTCCTTCTTAAGATAAGACCTGAGCTGGCAACATTTGCCAACTGCCTCATTACACCCCAAATCTAAATCTGGAAGCTCGGAGACATGAGTGGCTGTTGTGGGAGCATGTTCGTGCTGCATCTTTAAGCAAAAAACCAGGCTAGTGTGACAGCTTCCAAAATGTGAGTTCAGTGCCTGGCAAAGAGTGGGTGCTCAATTAGGACCTGTTAAATGAGTGAATGAACTTCTTTAAAAAACAAAATAACATGTCCAGGTTTGCAGATGCTTAGAAATTAGGCCGGCAAAGCAGATACCAGAATTCCCTCATTGGTGGTCCGTCTGAAGAAGGAACTGCCAGGTGTCTCTTTCCTTTTGGTTTGGTTGGGTTTTTTTGTTTGTTTGTTTGGTTGGTTGTTTTTTGGTTTTTTTTTTTTTTTTTTTTTTTTTTTTTTTTTTTTTTGTTTTTTTTTTTTTTTTTTGTTTTTTTTTTTTTTTTTTTTTTTTTTTTTTTTTTTTTTTTTTTTTTTTTTGCTTTTTTTTTTAATGTTCTATAACACGCACCACACGTATTATTTTGTAGTAAGTAAATCAAGTCATTTTATAAGCCTTTAAATGTTAGAAAAATAATAACAACCCCACACATCCAAGAGGAATAAGTGACTAACATGTGCATTCCCAAACCCACTCCTGGCAGCCTTCCTCCCTCCCACTCACCCGCCCCGTCTCAGAGAAGCAGGCCCGCCTTCTCTTCTCTGTCTAGATCAGGAATCTGGAGAGTCAAATGGTTGCTTTCAAACCCTGCTCTTGCCAGTTTCAGAACCCAGTCCAGAGGTGACCCCTTCCCTTTACCCCTGGAGGAACCCAGGCAGAGCGTTAGCCTGCCCACTTCTAACTCCACCCCTTGACAGAACTAGCCTTTCAAAGCCTAGAAGAAAAGAATACAGTCAGAACAGAGAAGCTCTTTCATCCCTTGGGGCATCTGTCCCCACATCAAATTTTCCCAGCTCCAGGTTAGGGAAACTAAATCAAAGGGACGAATGTCACTGCCTGTGAAACTTGCAGAGTTTCCTGTCTTATCAGTTCTCCGTTAACTTCTCTCCTTTCTCTTTGTACTTATTCCTGCCCATCACTCATGGTTCTGACCCAAGCCAGAACCTCAAGCCCCACACTTTGTCTCACATCCACTCCCATCTGCTTAGTGTAGGTCATCATGAGGCTACAAGACCCCACAACTAAGAAGCGTCCACCTCGGGGGAACACATGAGGGGGTACCCAGGTGGCACCTTGGAGAGAGCTTAATTGCCAAAGAGAAGCAACTCAACAGTGAGCAAGAGGCAGAGACCAAAGTGGCCAAAAGCTACTACCTGACTAGAGACATAGGCTATGGGCTCCTGGGCCAAGCAACCAGAAGACAGGACCTAATGGTTCTGGCTAAAGGGAAGAAAAGTAGACACTCCTCCGAGTGATGCTTTATGAAGTCTTTGTTTTAGCATCCCTCTGTGTTGGTTACCTGTATCCCTGAAGAATTAGGTCTATCGTTCTTGCCTCATACCCTTCTGTGATTAGCACCACTCAAAGGGCATAGTGTAGGCAGACTAGAGACCTGAGAAGGACACAATTCATAGCAAAACTAAGAGACCAAAGGCCCTGACTCCAAGCAGTCCTGCCAATCTCAGAAGCTTCTTCTCTGAATGGCTCAGGACCTCCCAAGGCCCAGCTTCCATCCCCTACAACAAAGGGCTAGAATTCCTAATTTTTCTGGTCCTGGAGGGGATTTAGCAAGACAATTTGGTAATGTGTTTCCCACAATGGCTGGCATCCAAAAGCTCTGAGTAGCCAGGAGAATCAGCAGAGAATTCTTCTCTGCTTAAAATAAATAAATAAATAAATAAATAAATAAATAAATAAATAAATAAATAAATAATAAATAAAGAGTGTTTGATTTTGGAGGAAGCATAGATTTATTATTTTATTTTAGGTCTCTTTGTGTAGTCCAGGTAGGCCTCTAGCACATCATAGCCCATGCAGATCTTAGGATTCGTGATCCTCCTGCCTCTCTCTCCCTAGTATTAGCATTACAGGGGTGTCCCACCCTGCCCAGCACACTGGTCAGGTTTTTTTTTATTGACAAAATTGTGTTTATCGTTTCCAACCTGGTCGAGAATGGTTACATCTAGCTAATCAAGGTGCTAATCCTCACCTGGTTGTTCTGTGGTGGGAACACTCTATCCACTCTATACTCTCCGGGGTCACGTATAAGTCTCTTAAACTTGCTACTCCTGTCCTCGAATCATCACCTCCTCCTGCTTCCCTGTCTCTGCCCTATTTCTTGTCTCACTTTCCTCCTTTCTTCAGTTCTCAACATAAAGACAAATTCTCAGTCTCTTTCCCCTGCGGAAGGGAAGGAGAACCCGGCTTCATCTTTAGTGCTGTTTGGGGATGACCCTCCATGCCTCAGTTTCCTCCTCTATAACAAGGCAAGCATAATAACGGGACCTCCCTCCAAGAGTCACTCAGAGGATGAAATGCAGCAGTGCACAGGAAGCCCTTACACGGCACATGCCTGCCACAGTGGGCGCTCAATACATTCTAGCTGCTGCCGCTCGTGGTGCCAGCACGCTAAATTAGATCTCCATCATTCTCAGCGCCCCCAGCGCTCTTCCTTCAGAACGCTCGTCACAATGTGTAATTATATTTTTGTGTTGTCTACTTGCCATTCCACCCAAGCTTAAATTTGAGGAGGGATAAACCAAATGCCTCTCACAATTATGGCTGTATTCCCGGAACCTGGTACAGTGCCTGGATGTAGTAGATGTTTAATAAATTTCTGTTGGATGAACAAATGAACGGAAAAATGAATAGAATACTAACATGGGCATGGATAATTGCCACAGTCCCTTCCAGCTCTAAAAGGTTCCAACTATTCTCTACTTTTTGACAGCTTTGGAAGAAAAGCTTAAAATGAGCCCCAGAGAAGTGGTTTACTGATCCCTGGGGAAAGCCCCAGGATGGCTACTGCTGACAGGCTTCTCAACACTCACATTGCTGCAAGAGTTACTTTGGTTTTTTGTTTTGTTTTGGTTTTGGTGTTTTGATTTGTGGGTGTGTGTGTCATGCCTGAGAGTGAGTTTACTAAGTCTCCAGGATGGAATAAGCTCCCCTCCCTCAGTACTACTGTAAAACAAGGCCAGTGGGTACAGGGACCTAGTCAAGGTAAATGGACCTCAACAAGGGACATTGAGCCTTGAGCCAAGGAATCCCAACTCTCACAGATCAACAGGTGACCATGGCAGTTGGCATCCTCACTCTTCCTGCCCTCTGGGGACTGGGGAGTGGGGAGAACTCTTCATGTTTCTGGAATCTAGATCTCAGGCTGGCCTGAATATCGCATCTCCTTTCTCCAGACAGTTTCCAGGGCTACCCTCTCCACACATCCCAGATTAGCAGGTTAGAAGAGTCTGAGGACTCTATCTAGAGAGTTGATGAATACCAATGTCTGAAAGCTATTCTCCCAGTAAAAAGAAAATGATAAGCTTAAGCATTGCCCCATTGGACACTGTGGATATGTAGCAAGCCCTTGCTGACTTCCTCCTTCACTGCAGGGGTAAGAAGCCACTCCAGCCCCACCCCCCAACTACCTGCTCTGTAGAAGAGGCTCTGTGGAGCCACTGGTATGGAAACCTGGGGTGCTTTAAATATGAGGCACAGGTCTTGCCCCTAAAACTTCTAGCTAAGTTGCTGTGGAGGGCAGCTTGAGTTTGGAATCTTAATACAGGAGCAAAATTTGAGAACTACAGTTCTAATTCACTTTTACAACTTAGATCAGCAAAAAAGCATACACAAATGCCTTCTTTCAATCAGAGACCTGGCCTGAGATGTGGATCCATGCTGTAAGATCTGAGATTCCTAGGGTCCACAGTCTGACCAGTGGGTCCATTTTACAATCTCCAAGTCTTTGTTTCCTATAACTTATAGGCAACTTGCTGAGCCATGATCCAACATACAGTAAATGATAATGAAATCCGAAGTCATCTTCATCAAAATTTTATCCCAGCTCTACCGTTTACCAGCTCTACAACTTGAGGCAAGTGAGCCTCTCTTTGTCCGTTTATACAGTAGAGGTGGTGTGACCTGATACCTACTCACTGAATTCTCCTACTCAGTGTGCAAAGCACTTAATGCAGTTGCTGGCACACAGTGAGAGTCCGGAACATCCCAGTCAATGAGAAAATAGTTTTTATTTGCTGCTATTGGATGCCTTCTCATTTTTTCCTTTAAAGGGGCTTAAACAGTTTGGTGGCTATTCTGCCAACCACAGATAGTTTTAATTCTTCTAACACCCCTTTGCACCTTCTGTGTGTTTGAGCGGATGTATATGTACATGTGGTATAGGTGTGTTTACTGGGGTGTGTGGGGTGCAGTTGTGTGTACATGTGTGTACCCATGCAGTTGGAAACCAGAGGTTGATGCCTGGTGTCCTCCTCAACCTCTCTGCATCTTATTTTTTGAGACAGGGTCTCCCACTGAATCGGGAGCTCACCAACTCACTAGATTGGTTGGCCAGTGAGCTCCATAGATCTTCCTGTCTCTGCTTCCCAGCCCTGGGATTATAGAAGATGCTACAGCACCAGGCATCCTTAAGTCAGTACTGGGGTACCCAAGTTCTTATGCTGATATGGCAAGTGACTAAGCCATTTCCTTAGGCCCTATAACTCCTTTTCCTTACTGAGTCTTTGCCCCTGAATGTGTTTATATCTCTGAGCCTGAGTTTTCTCATCTCCCAAGTGGAATTGTAAAAACTACCTACCCTATGTTTGCTTAGCCAGGGTGCGCTTCCAGAGTAGCGAGGGCAAAATCTGGCACACCGTTTCTCCATAAGCTAAAACTGCTCAGAAAAGTAGAAGAAGATAATGAATGGTACCTCCTCCTTGGACCAAGGGTCCATAGAAGGCTGATGATCCAAGTAGAAAAGATGCTCCTTGAAGGCTCTTTCTAGAGAGAGCATTTGAAAACTGGGAGCCAGAAGGCTGCCCCAGCACCCCTCCGCCCTCTTTGGGTGATCCTGAAGAATGCTGACTCCAGCATGGGGTCCCTCTCACCGCTTCCCAATCCGCCTCACTCCATTTAGCTCCAGCAATCCAATTCCCTTTCCTCTACCCGGAAATCGATGTTTAATTAACACATTATTGGAAAAATAAACACAGTCTTCAATGGGACCGCAATGAAGCTAATGCAGCCCAGCTTGGGGGCGGCAGAGGGGCCCCTCTGACAGAAAAGCACTTTTCCGAGTCCCTGCCTCTCAGCAAAGAAAAAGTTCCTTCTCTCTCCCCCGGGTCCGTCAGCCTGGGGAATCCCAGTCTCTTCCCTCTCGACTCCTGTCTTCCCATCTCTGGGGAGCAGGTTCTAGTCCTTTCTTGTCTTACCCTACAAGGCAGAGGGGAGGAGGATTATTAGCTTGTTGCCAGGACAATGCTCTTTGGGAAAGGGGGAACTCCTGGGCACCCCTTCTGTGACACCATGAAGCGTTCCATTTCCTCCTTTTCCAGACTGAATCAACACTCATTCAAATCTAAGGCCAGCAGCAGTTCTCTTGCCCTAGCTGGGATGAGGGGAAGGAGATCAGCAATGACTGACCAGGATGACAACCCTAAAGGCCTTGCTCAGACATTGGGAACTGATATAAAGATTTCCCTTAGGAATATTTCCTCTTCTGGTTCTCAGTAAAGATGCCCCTCTTCTCTGTGGCTCCATAGAGAGTAGAAAGTAAAGTCTCTGGGTTGAGAACTAAACTTGAACCTAAGGCCTGCTATTTCTTGCTGGCAATCCTAAATATGCTAGCTAGTCTCTCCAACTACCAACTTCCTCATCAAATGAGGATGCTGTCCATCTAACGAAACAACAGAAGAGCCAGGTGCTAAACTATCGTCTCTTTAGCAGATTCTCACAGTGAGGGTCAGGCTCTATTTCCAGGACCATGGACAGCACCATCCCCACAGGGCCTTGGATTGGGATGCAAAACAGAGGTGGATTTCAGGTTCTCTATCACCTACCTGCCCGCCATTCCAAACCACATAACTCCTTCCTCAGATGGGGACTTGAAGTAAAGAGGGTCACTGAGATACGGGAGGCAGATTTCCAAAGTCCATTAAAAAGAATCTAGGAGCAGCGCCACTCCTGAACTAGTAGCCCCGCTTTCTAATCCCAACTCCTCAGACCAACACCAACTTCTTAAGCATATCCCAGAGTGTGCGACAGCTCTCAGAGTCAGCTCCACAGATGGGTTGCAGCACAGTGGTTAAGGCCAAAGGCTTCATGCCAAAGCCAGGCATGCCGGTCCCTATCTAGTGACCTTGGGTGTGTTACCTAACATCTTTTTTTGCTATGATAGCAATGATAATTGTTCCTCCCCTACAGTATGGTCAGAAGACTAAGTGAGATAGCCTGGGTGAAGGACTAAGCATAATGCCTGGGGCATAATCAGGAATCAAATGTTATCATTAGCCCAGTAAGACTTCTTGGGATAGTAGGAGAAGACATAGTAGTGGTGGAACTGGTTAGAGTATCTAGGTCTTAATCCTTTATAAAGTGGGGGCAATTGGAAGTGTCACTAGAGAATGGCTCTCTTCTTGACTACATTGAGATAAAATTGGGTTTCTGTCTCTAGTATGCCCCCTTCTTTCCTCTGTCCCATTAAGAGAAAGTAGGTGATGTCATCTCAAAGAAGGATGAGCATATATTTTCTCACCCAAACCAGGACACTGTTGTGACTTAATAATTAGACTAGGACATAGTCTAGTCTACAGGAACTGTCAACAAACCAGGGCATTCATTTACACCATCTCAAGGTCACACAGAAATGACGAGGTGTCATGCTTCAAGGTTCCTGCCAAGGATAACCCTTTCCCAGTTATAAAGCTCCATTTTGCTCTGCCTCCCCCCAAATAAGCAAATGCACTCTCGACTAGAATCTCTAACTTCCATTCAGGTCATTCATCTCTAACCCTTATTCAATGTCATCCATCTTTAATCCCCATGTAGGGTTATTCAAGTCCACCCCTAGGGTGGAGCAAAGAAGACTGGTAAAAGACCTTCATACACACTTGACACCCTCAGTATCTCCAACCAGCATGTCTCTCAACTATCTCTAAGAACAAAAATGAAAGATGCTATGTGTAGGCCTATACATCCCTCCTTAAGAATCAAGAGCTAACAGCCTGGGAAAGCCTACCAGCACCTCAGTTCCAGCTGTCAGGATGCAGACATAGGCTTCTTACATCGTGGTGCCCCTATAACTTCTAGGTCTACCAGTGATGGGCAGGGTGGCATGTGCATTGAGAACACTGAACACTCTCCAACACACACACACACACACACACACACACACACACAAACACACACACGAGTCTCTTCTTTCAACACCTTTAAAGGATAACCTTGATTCACGCTCTGGCTATAGCAACCTGAGAATAGAACTCGCCAGGAACCTTCTAGCCTTAGAACCCTGAAACATTATCCAGAATTTCTTTAGCTCTACAGACATTTTGTTTGTTCTCCTACAAGGCACACCTGCCATCCTGTCTCACCTAGACCTCGCTCCCTGATTAATGAAGGAGAGCTGATGGACAGTTGTGAAGGGCCATCACAACAGCATCCAGGAAGCCTGGATTTTAGCTGTGGCCACACCAGTGTTACAGATGATTTCAATAAGCCATTTCATCCATGAGCCTTGCTTTCCTCTTCTGTATTTGAGGGAACTAAAAGGGAAGGTAGCTTATTTCTCTTTTCCTTCTAACAGCATAATATGAAGGTAACAAGATTAGGCTCTGAAATAAGTCAGATTTGAATTCGAGCCCTTGACCTGCCCATTTTGTCAAATTAGTTTAGTGATGTCTGGGTCTCCTCCATCAACAAAGCAAAATTAGTATGCTTTGAATTATTTGGAGGATTAAATAAGATACTACACAGGGAAAAAAATTCTTGGGTCTGAAGGTGGTATATAACAAGTACCTCCTTTCTACTCCCATGAGGGTGAGCATGGTGAGGGACCATGAGGGAGCATAGTGACTCTGAGCCAGCATGAGGAAAGAGCTTTCTACTGAACTCGGAAAGTTCATATTTGGCAACTCCTCCATCAGACCTAGACTTGCAGGAAGAACTCAGACAGCCCTGAGCAACATTCAACTTTCCCAGAAAGCAATATGCTGGGCAAAGACTAATCCATCCCTGAATCTATTTGGTTCTTTCCTCCAAACAGCATATATTTGTTGAACACCCACCCACTATGTTCAAAGGAATGTCCTCAGTACTGGGAACACTGCAATGGGTAAAAATTAAGTCCCTGACCTCACGGGGCTTGCATTCTATAGGCAGAAATTAAATACAGTCATTCAATATATAAGACAGTGTTCAGTATTAACTCATTAAAACCAAAAACAGGGTGATGGGCAGGAGTGCTACCAGAATATTAAAGGGGACTATTTTCAAAACTGGGTCAAAAAAAAGGCCTCTCTGAGTAGGTGTCATTCGGGCCATGACCTGCAGGAAGGGACTGAGTGCTGGTCCCACAGCGCTTGCTCCAAGCCGAGTGCAGCCACCTGTGGCTGGCCCAGACACACAGCTGCACTTGCTTCATCTGCAGAAAAGCCACAGACAGTCCACGTACCAGGACTGCAGCACAACTAGCTCTGCCCGGGAAGGTGCCTACGGAGGGCCACGAAGCCTGACCACAACTGCGACAGCGTAAATGTCCAGGTGGCAAGCTGAGGAGGGATGCTTGCCTCTTTCACAACTCTCCCATCTACCCCTGAGAGGTCATCCGGGGAAAACAGAGCCCAAGTTCTGGAGAGCAAGCTCTTTTCTGAGTCTGCCACAGCAATCCACCTCCGAGGCATCCAGCTCCCCAACTCTCCCCTTTCTCCAGCAATGACATAACTCTTTGTCCCCAACTCCTCAAGGTCAGCTCCAGGAAGAGAGAACAACACGGGAGAGACGGGACAATCCACATTTTGCTTTAAGGAAATTATTTTTTGATGTTTTCCAATTTCACTTATAATTGCTAATAAAGTGACACACCTCTAGCTGGAGAAGGAGGGGAAAATGGTGCCTGGTAGTTCCAGCAGCTTAAGCCTTCAGAAACCAGAGAGAACAGGAGCTCTAGCTGATCTCATGGCCAAGGGCAGTTTCAGCTCTCTCAGGCTGCAGCCTCCAACAAGGCCTCACCACCCAAGAGGTGTCTGATACCTACTGGGAAAGCAAGGCCTTTCTCTGAGCTCAGCCCAGAGCTAGGGAGGTAGCAGGGAAATCCCTTCATTTCACCCACCTTGTCCCTTCTCCCCCTCCAGTCTGCATCCACCCACCCATCACCCTTGAGCTCACCCGCCCACAGTGTTGCTTGGTGGACCGGGGATCTCACTCAAGGCTTCCCGCTGGAGTTGCAAGCAGTTCACTCCCTCCCCGCTTCTTTTATGCTTTCTTGAAGACTCTATCACTCCTCTCCCCTAGGAAATGCCCCCAATTTCACCTTCCTTCTCCCTTCGTACCCCACCTCCCCAGTAGACACATATCCAATACACACTGCCACCCAGCACAAAAAAAGTCAGGCAGCCTGCTAGCTGAACCACACACGCACAGGGTTGACAAGCCCATGTCATCCAATCGGAGGCACGGCACTGTCTGGAAAAACACAAACACCACTCTAGCCCCCATACCAAAGGCAACACAAAGGCCACCGAGAAATTCAAGACCTTGCATCGTCCACACACCAGAGAGCTAGGTAGGACAAAGACATCGATCTAGCCTCCCAACAAACCACACCAAGTCTCAGGGACAGTCTGCAGTGCCCTCTGGCTTGACACAGTCCACTGATCAGGGTTGTGTGTGTTGGCGTGTGTGAGAGCGCATAGCCATGTGCATGGGGGTGGAGGCTGTGCCTGCTCTCCAGGCATCAAGTTCCCCCGGAGGTAATCCAGTCCAGACCCTGCTTTCCCCTGCAACCTCCCTTCAGTGTGCCGCAAACATAGATTTCATGGATGGTTAAATTGGATCATTATCACCGAGTGCTTATTTGGCCCAAAAAAAAAAAATCATTAATGTCATCTACCCACCTCCTCATGAGGTCTCCTCCCCCAAAAGGCTCTCCAACATACTAATCCCATGAACTGCGACACACCACAGCATTTAGGAAAGAATGATAGCGAAAGGAAAAAGAAAACGGCAGCGATGGCAAGGAGAAGATGAGGCTGTAGCATTACTGTGTACCCTGCGTGAAGATGGGCAAAGGGGCCATGGCTGGATGTGGAAGCGGGGGGAAGAGGAGAAGGCAACAAAACCAAGCAAACGCAATCAAGTCCTCGGTCGCCTGCGTGTGAGAGAATATGTGTGCAAAAGCGTGTGCCGTTGCGTGTGTGGATGTGCCGACTTAGCCCTCCTATCAGAAGGCTGCATCCGTGTGGCATGTAGGAAAGGCCACCGCACCACTGTTGTGTTGCGAAAAGACAAAAAAAAAAGAGAGAGAGAGAGAGAGAGCCGCATAGTCATCAGAATCAGAATTTTTTCATGGAGACGGAAAGGGCTGAAGGGAAGGGGGGTTGGGTAGAGGGTAGAGGGGACAGAGCATGCAAATGGAAGGCAAGACCATGGCAGGGCTGTGGAAGGATGGAGGGGGAAACTGGTGGTGGGGTGCACAAAATTGCACGCACACAGAGACACAAACACACACAATATCCAAACACCAACCCCGCCGCCTACAGTGTTCACCCAAGGCTGACAACCCGACCCCCTGTCTCCGCTGCCTCTCAGAGCCCCCAAAGCTGGTGCCGATGGATTTGTGTATCTCAGTTTTGCAGCAGTGGGCTAATTACAACCAAGCCCCCTCACCAAATTAACCCCTCCCCTCCCTCCCTCTCTCTCTTTCTCTCTCTCTCTCTTTTTCTCTAAAAGGCCAATTGAAGAATAATGTGTTTTTAGAGATAATGGATTTTTTTTTCAAGGAGCGAGAGAAAGGGGGGGGGCAATACAGGACAGAAATTCTGCAAATCGGTGACTTCCAACCTCACCTCCGTGTCCCCTCACGTCCCCATTCACTGGAGCATCTCATCTACCATTCTCCGACCATTCCCTTGTCCCCCACCATCCAAAAGAAAAGACCTTCCTACCATGCACATCGACAAACACACCAACCGCCACCCAATCTCAGTAGCCGATCTCAAAACCCCAAGCATCAATCCACCTCGATACATCCCTCCCTTATATAAGCAGCAACCATCAACATAGGAACGCAGCATTAAAAAGAAAGCAACAAAAACGGAGGCCGAACCCCAATCAGTCCCCCAATAATTAATAATAGGGAGCTACCAGAGAAGCAAAGAGTAGTCTCTCAAAATCTAGAATTCCTTTGATTCCTGGTCTCGCTTCTTAAGAAGCAATTTTCAAAAATTATTATTTCATTAGAAAGGGCCAGAAAGCTCCAGAAAAGGGCATTTGCACAGTCCAGTTGTTAGAAAAAAAATTTTTTAACCCAGCCCTGTTGCTCACTTTAATAGCGAACTTCCAGCATCCAGCCTTTTCCCCTTTCTCCCAAAAGGAAGGTTGGCTTACAGGATGAACCCAGGGCTGCAAAAAATGGGCCAAGAGCCCTTACTCCATTCCCCAATAACAACAAAAATCAAACAATAGGAATACGTCTGCACAACCAGCACCCGTCTGAAATATCGTTTACCCCGATATGACTTAGGCAGATTAAGCCTGAAGATTAAGAAAGAAAAATACCAGCTTTGCCTAGTCTCTCCCACCGTCCTCTCGACACATAACCAGCAGCCCTTAGGTAAACTTGCCCATCATAGCCAGCGGGACCATTGTAACTTGAAAGGCGACGCTGAAGCTCTTAAACGATGAAGGAAGGCTCTACCCAGAACAGCACATTAAGAAAGGGACAGTTCTTCGGGCTCCAATGACTAACCTCCAGGTGCCCCCAGATAGACTATCCCAGCAACCAAGTCGCCCAGAGTGCTGGCAGTTCAAATTTCCTTCAGACCCTTCATCACAAAGGCATACGGTCATCTGACCCCCAAAACTACACCATCCTCCAGGTGTGACAAGGAGTGCCCCCCTCTCTCTTGGGGCCATCCTCTAGACCCAGGACAGAAAAAAAATCATTCAGAATGTTGGGGTGCATCAGGGTGGCAAAAGAAACATTCTCTCCCCAAAGCGGGAATAGCCGGAAGAAGCGGGGAGAAGGCAGTTCCTATTCTATCTACTCTTACGCAGTCCAACTGAGATCACTCCATCCTAGACTAGCCCTCTACGATCTCTGACCTTTGCATTAAAATATTAATAATAATAACAATAATAATAATACAAAATAAAGATCAAGGAAGAGAAAACCTACTCTACCTAAACCCAATAACAGTTCGCAAAAATAAAATAAAATAAATATATATATACATATAATTTTGTCATCACATAATGGTTTTATTTTTTGAGCCAAATCAAAAGAGGGACACATCTAATAGAGAAAGGGAGCAATTAATTTTTTTAACAAGTGCTCACAGGGTAAGTCACCTGCAAGGCAGCAGAGCCCATAGGTTGGTATTACATCACTAGCTTAGGAAGGAATGGCAGCTGGGGAGACAGATTTTTCTTTTTCATTGTCATCAGTATAATGTTTCTAGAGCAGTTAAGTTTTGTGGTTAAAAAAGAGAAAGGGAAAGAGCCGAAACTCTGGATACAACACAAAGCTTTGAAAAAAAAAAAATACATCGAAAGAAGCTTTAAGGTCACTGAGAGCTTGCAAAACCCACAGTGCTTACACAGAGTGGAAGTTTTCAGACAAGCTTGCTACTAAATCATTAATATAAACAAATGGAAGGCAGAGGAGGAAGATTTCCCTTGTAACTGATCCAAAGAGTACACACACACTCATGCACCTTCACACACACACACACACACACACACACACACACACACACTCCTTTTTCACATCTTGAGTGTGCCACCTTCCCAAGATAACTAGAGTCCAAGCTAAAATTTTACTCAAAAATGACCTTTCCACGCCCCCTCCAAAAAAAATCATACATATGAGTGTGTATACACACACAGACATACACTCTCTCACACACACACCTCGCTTCCTTAACAGCTAGGGGAAATCCCTGTCATCCTGTTTTGTCTTCTTGTGTTTCTCAAAGTCCCTTCTCCAGGGAAAAGAGAGAAAGTGGCTTCAAAATGTCAAAAAAAAAAAAAGTATCAACATAAAACGAAGTGATAGAATCACATCATTTTGCATTAGTAATCCAATCAAACAGGAGAAAGCCTTTTTAAAAAAGTAAGAGAGAGAGAGAGAGAGAGAGAGAGAGAGAGAGAGAGAGAGAGAGAGAGAGAGAGAGGAAGAATATAATAAATCTAAAACATTTTCTGACTTTCCTAACGTCTGGAGCAAAAAGACCCAACTTCCAGAAGAGACTCAAGTAAAAGGGGAGTTGAAAAGCCGTCCCCGTGGTCAATAAAGGTCTTCAAATCCGGCGTTTAAAAAAAGAGAGAAAAAATAAGAAAGAAAGAAAAAGATCTAGGTTGGTCGCTCTCAACAGAAAACTTCTGCCCTCTCAGGTGCAACCTCTTCCCGGAATGGACCAAACCTGGAGTCATTTCGCCTCCTGCCTACCTACCTGCCTTTTCCCCTGGCATCTTACCTCCGGGGTGAACCGAAGAGTTGGAAATCTGTCAGTTTGGTGTTTAATCAACTGAGTTCGCAGGGTGTTTCCTCCTTGGAAAGATTCAAATTCCAGACTCTTTCTGACTCCTTTTTTCCTTTTTCTTTTTCTTTTTCTCTCTCTGGGAGGGAGTGGCAGGGAAGAAGGGAGGATGCTGGAGGTGCGAATAGCAGGTCCTGTGTGTCTAGAGCTGCGGGTGGCTGCGTGAGGGGAGGGCACGCCGCCTCTCCCTCTTCAGTGAGTTGCATGCGAGAGGAGATGTGTAGGGCTGCGCTCTGAGCCTGAGACTGCCGGAGGAGCCCAGGAATTTCACGCACTCCAGAGCTGGCCCCTCCCTCTCCCACACAGACCCCAGCATTTAAAGAGACAGCCAAGGCTGCCTGGCTCTGGGCTTCACCTCCTCGCTGGGTGTTTTGCAAACAGCTGAGAAGATATCATCAGAGGGGAAGGGGCATTCTGCAGCCCTCTGTGAGTAAGATGTGGGCTCTGGAGTATCACTCGCCCCTCACCCCAGCCTGAGAGAAGAGTTCCTCTCCAGAACTGGAACAAGAATCTAAATAAAGATTTTTTTTTTTAAAGAAGAAGAAAGAAAAAGAAATTCTCACACTCCTGTACACTAAAGGACTGCCCCCACTGCCTGGGGGTGCATTTGTTCACTGCCCACTAAAGAGGTAGAGAGGATGCTAACCTAAAGCGTGCCTCAGTTTCTCTGAATAGACACTTTCCCTTGCAAAAATCAGGGCAATATTTGAGCATCTGGTGGAGGTCAGGGCTGTAACTAGGACAAGAATCCATGCCTTCAACAGGCACCTCTGACTGCTGGCTGGAGATGAGACACAAGAGCAGGCAGCTGGGCACATAGGAAGGAAAGTGACAAACTGTCCTTCCTTTCAGAGGGCCCTTACCAAGGAAAACAGACCCCACAGTATGGCCAAGTCAATCCCAAGGGAGCTGCACGCTAAAGGACACAGAGGCAAGGCCCAGGCTTCAGTGGGTCAGAAGGAGGTGTCTACTCTGATTTGTACCCAAAGCTCGGGGTCCAGGCATCTCCACCATACTCCAAATCCCTCAGAGATCCATGGCCAACTTTGACAGGCTAGCCTCTGTGTGTATAGGCACACCCCTCCTCCCCAGTCAAGTCTGAACAAGGGATGACAGTTGGTGGTTTTGTTCCGTATCAGACCTTAGTGCCCACAGCAAAGAAAAACATCTCCAAGTCCTTTTCTCCTCCTGCCTCCCCATTACAAGGATGCATTAGCACACCACTGTTCTTCTGGCCAACACCAATGGCAGAGAGTGCCACTAACAGCTATCAAACCTTGCCAGAGACCAGCATCTTTTTCAGTTCCCTGATTCTGATACTAACTGAGATCCATCTTGAGTTTTACGGATGTTTCTCAAGGCCATCTGGGCAGAAGTAGCTGACGAGACATTTAAAATCAACTCTACCCAAATCCAGAAGCAGGGCTAGCATGCCTCCCTTCCCAGGATAGCGGTTCTTATACCTGTGCTCTTCAAAGCACTTTCTCCCAGCATCCTAGCATTCTCCCACCCCAGCCAACTTTAATGCTGTGTATCCCAAGCATCATGCTCACAAGACACCAAATGGGGTGGTCAAGGTCCCTATTGGACAAAGATAGAGGTGTGCTCATGTCCAGTAAAGGAATGTAATAAAGAATAATGTAAAGGATTCGATGGCACTGTTAATAAGTGAGTAGTTATTCTAATCTGTAGACAGGTATAGAAAGACAAGCATTTGGGCCATGCCTAGATGGTCACAGACAACCCCAGAGTTTCTAGTCTATATTGAGGTGTGTTTGGCCTTTCAGATCATAGTCCATTTTTTTGCATATGGTTTTTCCCCAACCCTTCAATACCCCCATTCATCTAGCATATATAGGAACACAAATATGACTTCGCGAATTAATTTCATATACAGCTTTCATCTCTGTTTACTCTCGACCCAAACTTACCTGGTTCCATACCTGTGTCCACCTTCGCAAGCCTTCCTCAAGGTCCGTGTACCTTATTTGTTCCCAGAATGCACCAGGAAAATTCAGAAGATGCAACCCATGAGGAAGAGCCCCAAGGGATGGGAAGGCAAAAGCATAAGGGGACGGCTTGGAGAGATACTTGGCAGGCAAGCATGAGGACTTGAGTTCCCCAGTGCCCGTGTAAAAAAGGTGAATGCAGTGGCATGACTTATCACCCTAGAACTGTGGAGGGAGAGACAAGACTACCACTGAGGCACACCTGCCACCAGCCTGGCCAATCATGAGTTCCAGGTCCCAGTGAGAGACTGGGTCCCCATCAACAAGGCGTGTGTCACTGGAGAGATGACTCAGCTGTAAGAGTGATTCCTGCTCTTCCAGCGAACCCAAGACAGAGTTCACTTCCTGGTACTCACGTTGGGGCTGCTCACAACTGCTTTATAACTTCAGCATTCCACACCCTCTTCTAGCCTCTGAGGATATGTGATATACACTCACACAAACGTGCAAATGCACACATACATCCTCTAACCTCCCCCCACACCCACACACATGAACATGTACATGCACATTCACATGAGAGAGAGAGAGAAAGAGAGAGAGAGAGAGAGAGAGAGAGAGAGAGAGAGAGAGAGAGAAGCATTGTGGTTAAGCATTCACAGTTGTAAATGGCCCAAAGGCATCCATCATCAAGAATTTCAGTTGTTATTGTCAGAGTAGAATTTAAGACAGCAGCAACCAACCAGATGAACTGGACCACACATATAAGCAACTGGATTGACCCCACCAGCACTATGCAGTTGCCAGTCCTGACCCCTAGGGTTATTACCACCTGCCCAGTACTAAAGTAAGCATGTGGCAGACACTAACAGGGCATCTCATTTAACTCTCCTGCAAGTTGGTTTCATTGTATCTTTTACTGAAGTTTATACAATGCACATTTATAAAATAAGGCTGTGCACATAAAATCAGAAGCCAAGATACACAGACTTGGTATCTCTTCCTGCTCCCTAATGACTCTCGCTTAGTTACAAATGTCAGGTTGCTTTTACTGGGAGATTTTTTTTTTTGCCCTATTATACCAGTTCGTGTGTGTGTGTGTGTGTGTGTGTGTGTGTGTGTGTGTGTGTGTGTGTGTCTGTCTGTCTGTCTGTCTGTCTGTGTGTCTGTCTGTGTGTCTGTGTGTGTCTCTGTGTGTGTGTGTAGTGTAGTGTAGAATATGTGTCAATATGTGCACCTGTGCCTACATGGAGGCCAAAGGAGGACATCAGGTGTCCTGCCCTGTCACTTTCTGTCTTATTCCCTTGGGACAACATCTCTCCCTGAACTGGGAGCTAGATTGGTAGCCATGAAGATCTCCTGTCTCCCACACACGCTAGTCCACACAGCACTGGAGCTGCAGGCTCATGTAACCACACTCAATGTTTAAAGTAGATTCAGGGACTCAAGCTGAGGTTAGCAGCAAGTACTATTACCCAATGAGACATCTCCCCAGACCCTCTTGTTTTCAGTTTCTATCTTTCCCTTACTGATTTGGGTTTTTTTTTTTTTTTCAATTATCTTCAGAATATGGTTGCAATCATCAATGACTTTATTTTTGCCCCTGCTATTAAATGAATGTTTCTTCTTACTGTTGATTTGGTTTTGGTTTGGGGGTGTTGTTTGCTGTTTTTGTTTTACTTTGTTTGGAGCTTTTGTTGTTTGTTTGTTTGTGAGACATGACCTGGTGTAGCCCAAGCTAGCCCCAAATTGCTAAGATAACCTGAAACTTTTTGATTCTCCTGCCTCCACCCCTACCTTTTACTTTTGGGATTACAGATACGCAACCCCATGTTCCATTTATACATAGCTAGGAACTGAACCAGGGCTTCATGCATATTAAACAAGCACCCTACCAACTGAGCTGTATCTCCTGGCTAAATGGATGCCTACTTTCTGTTTTCACATCTCTCTACTCCAAACAAACCTACAACTCCCAAAGGCTTCTTATACCAAGATCAAACCACTAGAATTGGCCTTAGATAGCTCTTTAGTGGAGCCATTTTCTCTGGTCCCCCAACTTCCTCTCCTATGTTGTTTTTGAAGTCACAAACATGCCCATATGTCCTACTCCTGAGAAAATTTCAAACATATCCCCCAAGGCTATTAGCCCAAAGCACTTTGCCCAAGGTCCCTTGCAAACATTCCTTGTGTTCGCCTTGCACTTGTCTCCCATGGGCTGTGCTGCTTTGCTGGCCTGCTGAAGTTGGTTTGCCTTTCTGCCCCCTATGTTATGATGACTCCCGCGTTATTAATAAATGGCTTCTTATTAATTATCTTTATTAAACATTTATTGTGCATGACAGTGCCATAGCGGGACCTAGAAATTTTCAAGGAGGGGACTTGCACTAAAAACAAACAAACAAACAATCACAGGACACAGAGACAGCAAGGAGTCACAGGGAGACAAGGGCAGGGCTTCCAACATTCTGAAAGGCGGGACCTAATCTGGACAATCATGTCTGGCAGAGGAAGGAAAGAGAGAGAGCAGGTTAATGCAAGATTTGTCTCTGTGCGGGCACCAGCCCAGGGGGAGCCTGAACATTCAGGCTGCAAAGAGGTCAGACCCCAGGGACTGTTTCTAACTCCAAGAATCCTGCTTATCCCATGGAACAGAGGAGCCAGTACAAGCCTCCCAGTCATCTCCCTGGATTCATCAGCCTTTTGCCAGAGAAAAGGAACCATCAGCAAAGGACTATGGACTCCAGCCTAGGGGAAATGCAGGTAGGAAGCAGAATGCTCACTCTGCAGCTACATCCTTCTCCTCCAGCACCCCAAGGCAGGCAACTTGTCTAGGCTGATGGTGACAGAAAACCTAACCAAAAAGAAACTTTACAAGGGAAAAAAATTTGAGGAGGAAACTATTTCCTCCCACTCAAATAATTTCCAAAGCAATTCTAAAATTTCCTGTTTGGGGATCAAACCGTAACGTGGTCCGGGAATTTTCAAAGTGTTTAATGGGCTTGAATGTTTGAGTGACAGAGATTTACCCATTCGTTCTGATTATTTCTTTCAAACTGTCATCATTTTCTCCAGTCAATTGTGTGAATTCTTGTCTGTCTTAAACTTCATTCCTCCTTACAGAGCAAAGAGGAGGCCAGGATGGCATAGCCACCCCTGGACTGAATGCTAAGAAATCAGTCCCTATACCTCAGCATAAACAACCAAGCATTGTGGCAAAGGAGATGCTTACCCATGCCAGACTCTGAAGGATAGGATTGGCCTCTACCACAAAGCAGCTACAAGACCTTCTATGCAAGGAGTAATAATGATAACACTGACCACAGAGGGCAGCTTTGGGGATTGAATAAACTAATATCTGTAAAGTACTCAGTTAATGCCATAATGGGAAGGCTTCTATAAGTACTTGTTAAATACAACTCACTTTCCCATGGTCATGACTCCCAGAATCCCCTATACAATGCTTCCTTATAATGGCGATAGTAACTTACTGCTTTGGAAACATTGCAGGATCATGGACAAGAAAAATGTGACCTCTGCTGTCATCCTGGTAGAGTTCAACCAGAACCAATACTAATGCCATTCGTTCTTTATCCAGATGGCACCTCTCTCTCTCTCCCTCTGCTGGAGAAGACCCAAACCATCCCCTCCCATGTACACAGCACCACACCCAACAGAGGTACAGGCCAAGAAGGCAAGGGTCTTCTCAGAGTCCACAGCACACCCTAACTGCATTCTCATGCTCCTGGCCCACACACTAAAACTATTTTTAAATAATATACTTTGCTTGGTTGTGGGTTTAAAAAAAATCCTCCTCAGGATTCAAGCTCAAGATGGAATGATTGCCAAATGCTAACAGCTTTTTGAACAGGACGTAGTTAAAAATATGTCTGAAATGGTTTTAACTCAAACTCAAAAAATAGCTGAACTAGCTAGGGAGCCTTATCGTAGGCAGTGGGGGTGGGGAAGTGGAAAGGAAAGAGGGATTCCCTTCAGAGGGGACCCACAACAAACCTCACCACAGGAACACAGGAGGGATGATGGTTTGGATTCCCCCACATGAATAATACCTTTAGAAATCACAGATGGGCTCTCCAGGGAAAAGTGTGAATCACCACCAGAAAGTTCACTGCCATCAGACGCTCCTGACAAGGGCCACAGAGTGTGGCTGCCTTATCCCATAAGGCTCAAAGGTGGTCACTGCAACAGTACAGTGGCCTCGTGTATGCTTGTGGTAGAGGGTATCAACTCCCACCCCAGGGAGTCACTGAACCAGAATCTGCAAGCCAGCAAGATGGCCATGGGATTCCAACTCAAGCTTGAGGGTCTGGAGAGATGGCTCAGTGGTCAAGAGCACTCACTGCTCTTACAGAGGACCCAAGTTCAATTCCCAACATTTCCATCAGATGGCTCACAACTTCCTATAACTCCAGCTCCAGTAGATCTAGCACCTTCTTCTGGACTTTAAGGGCACCCACATTCATAATTGCATATACTTACCTAGAGACACATACACATAATTAAATAAATATATAAATATATTTAAATATTTATAAATATTTAAGTGCCCCCTAAAATATAAATAAATCATTTTTAAAAATCAAGCAAAGTCCATCACAACTCTTCCCTGAGTTGGACTGAACTATTTCTTCCCATTTGACATATGATAAAACTAAGGCACAAGGGAGACGTGGCAGCTGAGTCATGTTTAATGGTGTCAGCCAGAGTCTCAGTTCCTCCTATGGCTTTGGACCAAAATGATGCTCCATCAGCCCTAGACAAGGATAATAGGGAACTTGTAATATGTTTTTTTTTTTCACTTGACCTTCTGCTGGTTAGGTTTTATTGTCAAATTGACACAAACTAGAGTCACCTGGGAAGAGGAAACCTAGATTAAGAAATAATCCAGATAATATTGGCCTATGAGCATGTCTGTAGGAGATTGTCTTGATGGATGATTAGTATGAGACAGCCTGCCCATAGTTGGCAGAACTATTCCCTAGGCAGATGAGTCTGAGCTGTATAAGAAAGCTATTTGAGCAAGCCAGGAAAAGAGAGCTAGCAAGGAGCATTCCTCCATGGTTCTGCCTCCAGTTCCCCTTGAGTTCCTGCCCTGACTTCCCTTAAGGATCGACTGTGACTTGAAAGTGTAAGCTGAAATAAATTCCTTCCTACCAAAGTTGCTATTGGTCATGGTGTTTATAGCAACAACAGAAATCATAGCCTAAAACTGTTGATCAAAGCAGTGTTTCTCAAACTCTGTTTACCAGACCAGACTCCTGTCAGAGGTTCTGCTTGTCCATGTATTTAGGAAATTCATATTATGAAGTTTAATATTAAAATTAAGGTATAATATTGTCCTAGTTGACTTTCTATTGCTGGGATAAAACATTGGCCAAAACCAATTTAGGAAGGAAAGAACTTATTTCACCTTAAACTCTTGATCACAGTCCATCACTGAGGGAAGTTGGGACAGGAATTCAAGGCAGGAATCTGGAGGCAGGAACTGAAACAGAAGCTATGGAGCAATGCAGCTTACTGGATTGTTCAGGTGGTTGTTTGTTTGTTTATACGACCCAGGCCTACCTGCAGATGCATAGCACCACCCACAATGGACTAGGCTCTCCCACATTAATCATTAATCAAGAAAATGCCCCCAAAGACTTGCCAATAGGTCAAATTGATGGAGGCATTTTCTCAGTTGAGGTTCCTCTTCTCAAGTGACTATAGCTTGTGTCAAGTTGACAAAAAAAAAAGTGAGTTGCACAAATATGTCTCTAAGAAGTCCTACAGGGAAGATACCATACCTGTTTAACATTGCTGAGTCAAGTGTGTTATAAAATGTTTTACTTCAGCTCACCCCTCACTAGATATCTATTTACATTAAGAAAAGCTCATGAGATAACGTTTTACATAAGAGGTGCATGTTGGGTTTCATTACTGTTTATCACTTAATCATATGCTCAAGGAGTCTCCCGAAAACTATGTTTATATTTTTAATATTTATTTATTTATATATTTTATGAGAATGAGTATCTTGCCTATATGCATGTCTATGTACCACATGCATGCCTGGTGCCCTGGGAAGCCAGAAGAGGGCATCAAATCTTCTGGAACTGGAATTATAAGTGGTTCTGAGCCACCATATGGGTACTGGGAATTGAACCTGGTTCCCCTGGAAGACCAGCCAGTGCTCATAACCACTAATCTGTCTCTCCAGCCCTTGAAGTATCTTTCCTAAAGAACGGAGATGGGATCCCGTTTATAACAACTCCAAAATGTTGTCATTCAAACTCTGGTTGCTCAGTTTCTGCCACAGGAAACTCCTTTAAAAAGCAAACCAACTCATCTGAATGGCTTCACTATTAGGAGACCTTTATGCTAAGTCCAAATGGTCCTTCCCCCAATACTTCAGGTAGCACTTGCCTAAAATCTACCTTCAGCACCATGCCAAGGAAATGAGCCCCTGCTCGTTCACACATGACTCTTGTAACAGCAGGCTTGTAAGTCTACCTCTCTGCTAAAACCTAAAGCTTCAAGTATGTCTGAGAACTACAGAGTCCTGTTGCTTAAAGATTTTTTTGAAGATTGTCTAATCCACCCTTCTGTGCATTTGTTATATGGTTACTTGTTCATGTGTGTGCACATGGGGGTGGGTTGCTTGCCCGAGAACAATCTCTAGTGTCATTTCTCAAGATCTATCTGCTTTGTTTTTGAGACAGGGTCTTCCATTAGCCTGGAGTTCATCAAATAAGATAGCCAGGTAGGTCTATGAGCCTGTCCCCACTGCTGAGGGCTAGGATTACAGGTGTGCACTAAACTACCACACCTGGCTTTTTCACATAGGTTCTAAGGCTCAAACTCAGATCCTTATCCGGGCATGGCAATGGCTTTACTATCTCCCCATTCCTCTGTTACTCTTATATTTCATTTAATTTTATTATTTTATTGGGAGGGGTGAGGCAGGACCTCACTCTCTAGCTCAGGCTGACTTGGCACATATCATTACCCTGGCTTAACTGTGTAAGTACTGGGATTAGAGGTATGAACCATTATGAAAAGCTTTACTCATTGAAATAAATCATGTCTAAGAGTAAGCAAATGACTTGC
This sequence comes from Peromyscus leucopus, assembly GCF_004664715.2. Classification (NCBI taxonomy): domain Eukaryota; kingdom Metazoa; phylum Chordata; class Mammalia; order Rodentia; family Cricetidae; genus Peromyscus; species Peromyscus leucopus. The sequence continues at coordinate 56,173,141 of NC_051075.1, read as the reverse complement.
AAGATCAGACAGGCAAGAGAAGCATCATGTGCAAGACTGACTTTGAATATAGCATGGTTTGGGTGTTTTCTTTCCTCCCCAGGAATCTGAATGTTTGAGGTTTGGGTCTAACCCCTCAGGGTCCCATAAACTTCTCTCCGGCACCCTTGTCAGATGCCACACACTGGGGGCTAGATGAGTCAGAGAGCGCACCCAGCGTGGGGAGTTTTGTGTTCCCGTATCTCTCCTCCTGGAGTGGCCAAGCTGGGGCTGTTCTTCACCCCACGCTGCCTCCTCTCCACCACTGCCATCTGCACCTTCTTCCCGGGGATCACCATCTGCTTTCCTGATACCACTCAGCCGCCCCCAGCTCTTTGCTCTGCTTCCGAGCCCACTCCTTAAACCACTCTCCCTGCAACTTGTGCCTTTCCCTTCCCACAATCTTCATTCATTCTGTCTTCCCCTCCGCAGTCCACAGTGTGTATGCCAAACATTTCCCTGCATTCTCACATTCTTTCGAGCCAGACCTCTCCTCATCTGGAAATTCTTCGGGACGCCGTTGCTATTTTACCACTAAGTCATGCGTGTTTGCTGACCAAATCATTGAAACTCTTTCCTCCCTTTCTCTATACCATCCCGGCACTTGCATCCTGAAATATTGCTACTTCTGTCCATTGTATCCTCTTCTTACAGGAAGTCCTTTCCCACAAGGCAGCAAGGGCTGAAACATAGTAGATGTTAGAGGAATGAAGAGTGGTACTAGGTTACTATAACATCTCTGTAAAGTGAAAGATGACAGCCATCCCTCATTACAGAAGTCTGTGCTTCAGGGAACTGGGGAGATGACTCGGTTGGTAAAATTCTTGCAATACAAGCATGAGGACCTGAATGCAGACACTGAGTACCCATGTAAAAATCTAAGTGTAGCAGTGTGTGTCTGTAACCTCTGTGCTGGGAGTCAGAAACAGGCAGATCCCTGAGGCTCATTAGCCAGCCAGTCAAGCCAAATTGGCAAGGTTCCAGGTTCAATAAGAGAACTTGCCTCAAAAATTAAGGCAGAATTCAGACATGGTAACATTTATCTTTAATCTCAGCATTCAGAAAGTACCTGCACTCACACATCCACATGCACATATACATACATCACAAAGAAAGGTGAAAAGGTAGCGATAACATCTTTAATATTTGTTCAGTTCCTAAAACATGCAAAGAATAAGTAAAATAAAAAAGACTTGAGTACTTATGAAGCTAGTGAGAATTTCCACTTGACTGGCCTCTACTCTGCCCCATGCACTTGACACATATTACCTCATTTAATACTAAGAATAACTCTTGAAGCTGGAAAAGAAGTGTGGAGAAGGGATTCAAACCTAAGGTTTTCTGGCTTCTGAATTTATTCATTTCCCTCTCCATCCTATATAATTGAAGGTATATACCAAAGGTGACCATCCCTACGTCCGTCAAGACCTGATTTTATTTCATAGATATGAGTTTCATTTCCCTACTTTTCCCCTTCCCTCACATATAATCCATCCATTCTCAGACCATGCCTTTCATGCCTTTGTTCCTTTTAGAAGCCCTTCTTCCCATTTTCTACTACCCACTGGATGAAGAAATAGTTAATTCAGACAGCAGAAGACAGAAAGTTTTACTCTAAAGTCTATGTGAAGGATGATGATAAAAGACAGAGTCCAGTGATTAATGCCCATGCATGCTGATGGTGAAAATAGATTTTAGGCAATTGTTGACTAAAGAAACCTCAAAATATGAAAATCTGGCATGTAACTATGGGGACAAGAGAATCAACCTCTTCCCCCACCAAATGCTCTGATGCATCTGCTTCCAAACTGGGAATTAACTGACTCCAGTCTTTACTTTGCAGCCTCTGGTAAATGAGGTAGTTGGCACTATTGTGTCAAAAATCATGAAAGAAAATAATCAGGAAGTCTATAACATTGATTAATATGCTGGAGATGGGTGGGTTCTATACAGTAGGGATCTGGAAAGGGGGCAGGATGTTCTTCTGATTTCCTAAAGAAGTCAAGGGAAATAGACAACAAGCCCATGGGTCAGGTGGACTGCCTCCCTCTCCTTGAGCATAACCATCTTTCTTCATTTCTACCACCAATACAAGAGAGCATCCAGAACAACTTGCAGTGAGAAATGCAAGACTCACAGATATACAGCAAGACTTTCTTGTTTTAGATTCTAAGAGCCAGTAGCCTTTACAAACTGGCTACTGGTTCTTAGAAGCCAAAACAAGGATGGGTCCCCCATCCACAACTCTTTTCACAAGTCACATGATGGATTTCTTCCCTTCATATCTGCTCTTACAAATCTATCTGTTAACTCCTTCCTTCAGTGTTAATTTTCCTCTAAGAGTCTATCAAAGCATGCTTCAATGTGGATTCACTTATTGATCATAGCAGTCAGAGGTAAATTAGCAGTGGATATGAGACAAAGTTCCTGCTCATATGCTTTACATCTAGAGTTAATGATAGACACCAAACAGCACACATAAACAAGAGACATTTTCAAATACTGATAGCTACTATGAAAAAAATAAAACCATAGGATGTGATGGAAGAATGACCTACTTCATGGTGCATAGTCAAAGGAGACATACTGGAAACTATTGATCTGAATCTTGACTGATCATACAGGAATCTTTTTCAACATAATGGAACAAATATTACTGATAAGATTCCAAATAAAGTGTAAATACGATTTCATTAATAAGATGAATATGTACAATGCTTAGAACTCATTCTGTAAAATGAAGTGAGATACATTTGCTATAAGGACAGTAAAGTAGGAGAAATCAAGTATAAAATTCACATTTTTGAGCCTCAGGGTACATATAAGCCACTTTTCAGCTTTTAGGGGCGCAGTGCTGAAAGGAATGGACTATGGGAGCAGAGTACCTAGTATCAAATCCTGGCTTCACCATTAACCAGCTGTGAGGCCTTTGACAAATTGGAAAACATTACCTCATTTTAAGCCTTTACAGGAGTAGTGAGATAAGTTAGTGAGTAAAGCTACTTACCATCAAATCTGATGACCTGAGTATGATTGCCAGGACCCACATGGTAGTGAGAACTGTCTCCTGAAAGTTGTCTGACCTCAACACACACGTACCCAAGGACCCACACGCATACACACACACACACACACACACACACACACACACACACACACACAATGAATAAATAAATTGATTAAGTGTAATTTTAGAAAGTTTTTTTACTAGTTACAATAATAGTTTCTCTCTCCAAATGCTGCAATAATTAAATAATTTAACTTATGTAAAGCACTCAGAATAAATCACAGAGTCTAGTAAGTATGGTGTAAGTATTACCATATTCATCCCCAGCTGCAACCCTTCATGAACATTCATGCACATATCAACATCAGGCATTCTCCCAGACCACTCCTCAGGGCAATCAGTGCAGAGACCCCTGTGCAAATTGGATGAGGCAGATCCCAGCAGGAAGCTGATTTCGGGCCTGAGCTTGAAGAGGTTTCAGAAAACAGGCAGAGGTGGAGCTGAAGTATGTGCAGAATTGTAGAAAATGCTGATCCCTGTAGAACCTCATCAAGGCTCACAATAAGTTTCAGTACTACAACCACGCCCAGTTTATAGAAGTTAGAAAAGGAGCCTCCATACTCTCAAGACATTCTCTCTGATATCTCCTGGGCTAGAACCACTGTCTGAAATCCAGTGCTCTCAATAACAAGATTTCAATATTTTTCAAGAAACGCAGCATCTGTTCTGAGTTCACAGTTCATCTGATCCTTGTGAGCTTTAAGTGTGTCCAACACTAGTACACAGCCTAGCATATTAACAGTGTTTTGGGGATGAATGAATTGTAACTATTTTTTTGTGCTTCCAATAAATAATAAACCACTGAAACTAATCTAATCACTAAGCTAATCTAATTTCTTTCATTCATTTACCACGAGAAACAACAACAACAACAACAATAATAAAATACTCAAGAATCAGTTGGCATCTTATAATAAAACAAAGTGTGAAAACGTCATTGATTTTTAGGTTGGACATCCATACTGTAGGCCTAAACATTCTGCTGCTCTAATTTCATCTCGGCTCACTCATGGGGCAAAATAAAAATTTTTTTAGAACCAGGAGACAATTTCCCCTCAAATTTCCTGGAGCGGTATATTGCCTTCAGCACCACTGAGAGCTCTTGACAGCCACCTCTGCGTCGCCTGTTTCTTCAGCACCGTGGAGAGCTCCCAGGCGTCGCAGCAGGTGGGGAAGACCCAGCATCCTTCACACTGTGTCACCCGAACTGCGCACCGATGACCCCTAGTGAAACCCCATGGCTGCTGCAATTCAAACCCTGATACTCAATTTAAAAAAAAAAAAAAAAAGCAGTAAGGCTGGAGAGAATAGGCCCGGAGACAGCTGACTGATCCTTGCAGCTACTTTTGCGCCACCTCGGCATTTTTATTTCCCTCCTACCCCTCCCCCACCAGAAGTTAAATATCCAAGTGAATTCGAAAGCTGCAGTCTAAACTGTGATCCGATCAAGTTGGTCACACCAGACAAAATTGATCTTATCTGAATGGCGACTTTATCCATTTCGGAGAACAGAACTCATTACAATAATAAGAAGCGACAGAAATGGGAAGAATGGCAGTCACAGCAGATCTGGGGAAGAATTCACTTTACTATCATTTTGGAGGATTAATTCCAAACTTCCCTCCAATAAACATCATTTTTCACTCTAGTGGGAGGTCCGGGGTCTGAAATTATTCTAGTTAACTTGCAGAATGTGTCTGCCACCTCTTACCAAGCTCAATGACATTTGTTTCATTGTCCCTCGGCCTTCTGCTTGGGACACTGAGGATGTATACACACTGGCAATCAGGAAGTGAGATGTGGGCACTTAGGAATGTGTGTATACTACACATCCTGGAGTAACTGCAGAAACCAGGAAAGTAAAAATGGATCATTGCCCGGGTAAGCGGTGTTGGGAAGCAATGGAGATGGGAAGAGCAGGCTACAAGTGATCAGGGAAATGGTAGAAGATAGGCTCTCTAGGGAGGGGAGGAGGTAAACAGAGACAAAGAGGAAGGAGGGCAAAATTATAACAACAATGATGTCTGAAAAGTCATATGGAATCCTACGTCTAACAACTCATCTAAAATAAACCTACAACACACATAATTATATATATATGTGTATGTATATATATATATATATATATATATATATATATATATATATATATATACTTTAAATGGACTTTTCTCCATTTGGACTGATAATGCTTCCTCCAAGGACCAAACCTAACAAAGATCCAAGACCACCTAACAAAACCCCCCAATATCAGATATGAGAAGCCTTCTTTTTAGTTGTTGGTCAGGGCTGGCCAAGAGATTTCCAAAACATAAGCCTGCTGCTTTTGCCCTTGCTTGCTCCCCAGAGATGGAAGGTAAGTTCCTATTGTAAGTGCCATGAGCTTCAGAAACAGGGTCTAGAAATCCCTGAGCTGGAACTGGAGGGAGGAAAGGGAAGGAGGAAATGATGTAATTAAATTATAATCTCAAAAATAAAAGAAAATAGAATGTGAGCCTACAAATATACCCTGTCATAAACTATAGCGTTCTGTAGCTCTACATAGAAAAAAGGAAAGGGAAATATGTGGAAACAATTACATGTGCTTAAGATAATGGATTATTTCTAAACCTGGCCCCCTCTAGGTCCTTTGCCTACCAGCCAACGTAAGTGGGAGGGTTATATAATTATTTGGATTCTTCTCCTTGGAGATACTAAGTATTTCAGGCCACATTTCTTCAACAACCTCCTCAATGACAGCCACATTGCATTAATCACCTTTTCTGAGTTACTACACACTTTCACACCTCTATGCTTTAACTTACGCTGCCCCCTCATCCCTAAACTCTCTCTTGACTTTTCATCTCCTCCATCTCCTCACCCAACTAAAATCATACTCATGCCTCAAGGCCCAGATCAAAAGCCACCTCCCCCTGATGTCATCTTTAACTTCACAGTGACCAGTCACGTCTTACCCTGTCTTTATCTTACATCTTTCTATTTCCATGCTCCTATCCAGATGTAAGCCCCTTGAGAGCAAGCTTCTCTTTTTGATGCTTTGGATGTATAGCATCACACTGTACAGTTTCTCGCTCATCACAGAATGTTATCATACAGTTTTGAATTGATGAGTGATTTAAAAAAATAGCAATGCAAAATGGAAGTCATAGTAGTTTTCCACTGTCATCTTTTTAGCTGAAATCTTGAATCACAAGCAACTTGTAAATTGCCTTTACAGATTCAGTTTACCAACTGAAGGAGGGATGAGAAATAGTTACCTAAGCCTCTCGTGTCACTGGCTGAACAGTCCACCACCTACACAGCAGAAGCAATAAAGCTTTTTTTTTCAAATTGGAGAAATCTTAGTAATTCCTTTGCCCCACTCCTGGGGTCTGTCCAGAAGATGCTTAGACTCTGGACTCCACTTTTGGCCTCATGTTGCTGTCTTAATATTTGCTACCATAAAACATATCCAAATTTGACTTCTCACCTTTCCATAATTGCAGTATCACTCTGATTTTTGCAAGCCCTGTACACTCTCTGTTGTGTTTTTAGAGCCTCAAAACATTTGAATCCTTCAAAGCATTATCCAAGGTGTGGAGTGTGGAAGTGAACACTGTATTGTATAGAGCTGTTTAGACTCAGGGCCATCCCTTGGCATCAATACCCAAAGGTCAATGCACACTCCTATTAGGAACAGAGCATTCCCCAGTTCCTGCAGAAGCAATTATGTGTGTTTAAAAGAATGTATTATTTACTAAGCCTGATGCCAAAGAAATGCCTCCTTCAGGATTCTTCCACCAGCAAGTGTCAGGTCCCAGCAACTGCATCCTTCCCTCCTTTCACTCTTGGCACTAGGTTTGACCATGAAAAGTAAGTGGAAGTAGATGAGCCCCAAGAGTAATCTGCCTCATCACCAGGATCCTCTGGGATGAGCTAGCCCTGGGCCTACTTCCCAGCTTCCTGACTTTCTAATCCTGTATATTGTCTCCATGAACCCTCACTCCATCTTGTTCAGTCCCTTTTCAGTTTTCTTGGTTGAATTTGGACAGGTGAATTATGATTTTCCCACCCTGCTCAGCCCACTAGAGTCAATGTTTAGCTTTTCATCTGTCTGTTTCCGGATTTGAGCTGTAAAAAGGAGTGCATCTTCCTGCTGTCCACATCCATGACAAGATGGAGATTGTAGGAATGAGAAGAATAAGAAAGTAACCGCACACTCCCTTAAGTGCAGTGGTCCCATCTCCTGAGTGACCACAGAGTCCCCTGGAATGGCCAGTGTCACTTCTCCCAGATCACACCTCAGTTTTACACTACAGAAGCTCTTCTTGGTGCACTCAGAGGGATGGAGAAAATGGAAAATATAAAACATCCATTTTCCATAAGCTCTAGGACCTACCTGTCTTGAGCCTTAGTTTCCCTATCTATAAAGTAGAAACTCTATTTAGTCAAAGACTAAGATAACTAAACCAGAAGACAGAGGGGCAATATTGGGACAATCTTAGACTTGTGACAAAAACAATTGTATTTCTTCCTAAGACCTTTGGGGCAGGACTTGAGGGCCACTACAGTTAGTGTGGACTTGAGGCAGGTGGGGGCAGCAGAGGGCCACTAGGAGAAGGGAAAGAGGGGTGGTTTTCAGAATCCTTGGCTCCCAGTGCAGGCATATGAAGCAGTTGGGTCCTCTGATGAGGAAATGTGGGAGAGGGCATGAGCAGAAGTCATGAGGGAGGCACACCTGAGCAGAGAGCGGGCTTCAGAGGGGAACTGATACCACAGAGATAGCATGAGCTTGAGTGCCCAGACAGAGACCAAAAGTCTTGCAGCGATCACAGTTACTTCCTCTGTGGCTTTTTGGAGTCCCCTCCCCACAGAAAACCAGTGTCTGTCAGCTTCAAACTAGGCAACCCACATAAGAAAAATTATTTCATGGGGGAAGTTTTTAATGTGCAATAATTTGTATCCTTAGCCCCATTATAAAGGTTCAAGGCTGTCCTAGGCTGATAGTGACCTCATCTTAAAGCCCTTGTTTGGTCTTGTCTTGTCTTTGATTTTAAATCATCCTGGCAACTCTTTGTTTCACTATCTCCAGCTACAAATGTACATCTCAGATGAGATTTCCCCCAGATCCTGAGGAAGATGTAAAGATATCTTCTGGAAATGGCCCAGGTAGTTCAAATGCACAAACAAAATGGAAAACCACTGGGTTCAATTTTGTACCCAGAAGGCATTCTGTGGCTTAAGACTCCATGAAGGAGAGTGATTCATAGCTCAGTTGGCCTATGGAACACTCTGTCTACAAGGCAAAAAATGGAAGCAAGATGAGGTTTGGGGCATGGGTCGTGCATATAAAGAACAATGTGGCCTTTGAGGGCAGTGACAATCTTCTCTTCTCTGGATTCCCGATGCTTCTCACAGTGTTTTGGTGCATAGCAGTGGACCAGTGGTGCCTAGTGAATGAATGAGTGAATGAATGAATGAATGAATGGTACTAATGCTCCTTAGTACCAATGCTCATAGACAGTCTCCTAGAGAATGCATCTCACACGCAGACTCTGTTCTTACTGGATGAAGGGGAGGGATGCTGTTGCTGGCTCTTCATACCAAATGTTCTCACAACTGTTGCTTTGAACTCTCTAAGCAGTTTACAAAGAAGTGGTGAGTTCTAGTCTACTTCGTTGCTGTCCCACTCTGTCCCTTTCTGAGTCCAGGAAGGCTTTCGGGGAGGGTGAGTTTCCCAAAGCACCCTACAAACCTTGCATCCTTGTCTCCAGAAACTCTGACAGATGACTCAGCTCTTTATCAGTCAGCTGGTATGTCCCTAAGCCTGCTGTCCCAGCCTCACTGTGCTGGCCCCCTGTCTCTGCTTCTCCTGCCAGACCCCGACTGCAGCCCCAGTCGTACTGACCCACTTCTACCATTCTGCAAGTGGTGTGGGTCTCTGGCTGAACTGGAAAGAATGAAAAAAATAAATAAATAAATCCAGACAGCCATTTGGAATCTTAATGAGACCAAGTCCATTTCATTATGTTGTCGTTTCATATTTCACTGCTTTGACAGTGACGGCCCAGGAGGCCTCCAAGGGGCTTTCCGCTTTGCACGCAGGGTGCTGAGTGATGGCAGGGGGGGTGGGGAGGAAAGGAGTGCTTGACAGACAGGAGAAATCCATGGCCCCACCATCGATGTCCCGGCCTGTGCCAAAGTCAAAGTGGGAGAGGAGGAGGGCTTTGCTTGGAGACCAGAAAAAAAAAAAAAGGCGCTCCAAAAGCAGGAGGCCAGTGAAGGACCTTTGACCAGGTTAAACAGAAGTCAGATCAAAACTGGGCAGGAAGAGAGGAGCCTCCCCCGCCCCCTCCCTGGTAAGCTGCCTCGCATGTTCTCAAATACAAACAGAGCTGGCCTCGGGGCATCGTAGAAATTGCTATTATAAATTCAGATGGTGCACCAGGGGGTGCCTCATTTTCTATTATTGTGGCTGGTCTCGTGAGCCACTCCAGCAATAGGATCTCAAAAGTGCAAGTGCTACCCCCCCAGGGCACCGTTAGAAACACATTATTTTAAAACACCTCGATAAAGCATGAGCTCAAACAACTTCATTGAAATAAAGATTAATACAAAGCATGTGCTCCTTGGCCGCCTCCCACCCACACCCCACAGCTCTTACCTTTCTCCTCACACAAACACCTGAGGTCCACCTCCCCAGCCCACCTGACTTCTCCACAACTCAGGGCTTGACAGGGTATGGGACACAGAGTGTGGGTGACCATCAGGAGAGAAGGAGGGAAAGGCCAGCAGTATAGGATGAAGAAGAAAAGGGACCACTCTTGGGATTCCAGGCATCGTTGCCCATGAGATGCAGCGGGAAGAGACCTGGACAAGGAGTCAGGGATGCTGTCTTCTTACCCACGCTCAGCTGCTAACCAGACACTTCAAGGCAGCACAAGCACATGCTTACTCACTCGGGTCAAGTTTTCCACTTCCGTTATGTTTTCCATAAAAGAAACCTCAATGCCTTCCTGGTGTTCCATTTCGCAAGTTACAGTTGGGCTGGAACAAAGTCAGGCAGGTTGTAGAAAATCTGAAAAGGAAATGACCCTCCCCGAGTTAAAATGTGTATCTCTTTCTCCAGAGTGTGACTCAAGGGAAAGTGCTCCAACTTTCAGCCCATCACGTGGCTGCAGTAGGGTCTTCTCTAGCTCAGGCCAAGGGTGCAAGGGAGAGACTTGCTCTCAGAGCAAGCAAGGATTTCAGAAGGCTCACATATTGGGATTTCTCCTGCTATTCCCAGGTAGGCTTCGAAGGGCAGGTGGCGCAGCAGAACCAAAAGATACCTGCTCTGATGGGGACCAGTGGTTCATCTCACTAAAATCCATACTCTCCGCTTCCACCAGGGAGTGCTCTCCTGTTCTCAGCCTCCACTGGCCCATAAGAGAGGATCTTCCCTCTGGGTGAAGAGTGAGAGGCCCATGGGGGCCCAGTGAGCTCATCTTGGGCAAGGCTAGACCACACAGACACTGGCCTCCAATTCAGCCTCTTTCACCAAGACCCAGGTCCTGAATAAAAATATTCAGCATGGTCCTCATTTAAGCAAAGCCATTCCGCCTATGGAGCCGAGAACAATGAATCAGCAGACAGAAAATAAAATAAAGTATATGCTGCAGAACCAGCCTTTGTCCACCCAGATTCAGAGAGGAGGGGGCTGGGATCCTCCAGGAAACCTCACCCTGGATGCAGCTCATGAGCCAGGAGCAATAGGAGATCTCTGGGGGAGCAGGGGGATGATAGTGAGGGGCTGGCCTGGAGTTTGTACTGTTGCAATCATGCCCAGAGAAAAAGGGGACTAATTAAAAGTGGAAGACAGCTGCCCCACTGGGTTTTGTATCATTTTCACTTTCTCTTTCTGGAAGGGAAAGAGAATTGTCATAAAAAAAAAAAAAACTGAATTGACATCAAATATTTAAATCTAAGATATGGAGGGAAAAGGAAAAATAAGTAAATTGAAAGTGAGATTGAAAATACACTGTAAACAAGGCGCAATGCTAGCCTGTGACAAAGGAGCTCTTTTTCCCCCTCTGGCTTTGCAAATAACAGTGTCATGTCATAGCAGCACTGTGTCCTGGATGTCTCCAACAAGAGGAAAGGGGGAGAGGTGCACTTGATCTCCGACAGTGGAGAAGTGGGGTGGCCCAGATCATGGGACCTGCATGAGTGATGAAGCCCGGCTCTGTGAGCCAGGCTCTGCTTGTCACCCCAGCTCACCACCTCAGAAATGTACACAGCTCACCACTCAGTAACTAGACGGAAGGGCAGAGGGTGGGATGAAATTCAGAAACCTATAGTGTGGGTCAGTCATACCTCTGCATCCTAAGGTCAGGCATGGCTCAGACGGAACTCTTCAGGATGTTGTGTAAAGGGGAGAGTCGGGAACACTGAGGTTACACCAGAGTTGGTAAAGACAAGAGAGACCAAAAATTTAGCCATGTCTTCATTGTCCTCCTGCCTTCAGAAGGAGAGATTAAATGAGCATGGGAAGACATACAAACTGCTGAACCTGTGTGACCAGGACTTGGGGCAGGAGGAAGGTGCAGCTGAACAGAGCAAGGAGCCAATCTTAGAGTTCTAGTGACCTAGCCAAAGGAAAAAAAAAAAACTAACCTGCACATTAGGAATGTGGAGTCGGAGAGGTGCTACAGATCATGTCGTACAGGGAGGTGTAGAGTCCAAGTGGACGGCAATATCAGTAGGTTTGGAGGGTGGTAGCGTGGCTTCTACAGATATCAGTTCAAGTCATAGCCCATAATCTCCTCCACCCCTTTACCATGTGAGGACTGGGAGTCCTATCTGCTGGCATTTGTGATGGAATGAGCCAGCCTGGAGTTTCAAGTCTGAGCTGTGGATTCGGAGAATTAAATAAGAATGAGTAGACTACAGATACAGGTATGTCTACAAATAACAAGAGAAAGGATGGGGACATGAAGCATCAATAACCCTTTATTACTAGAAAGTAAGGATTGACATTTAAGATTGCAATAGCAGGCTGCTGTATGAGGCTGAGGCCCCTGATCCTGGCCACACTTATACAAAAATGCAAGATCCATGTGGCTTTTTAACATTGTTCTCTCTGCTCTCCATCTTACCCTAACCCACAATGTCCACACATACTCTTACCCTCCACCACCCTGTCATCAAGTTAACAAGAGAAACTAGTTAGAAAGTAAGAGGTAAATTATATGTATATAGAGAGTTACAGATGATGTAGCTATAGATTTAGAAAACACACGTATAGCTACTTAAATGCAATGAAACATCGTCCCAAATAACTGTATGGTCCAAAGGGCAGCTACAGAGATTTTTATTCTTTCTCTGGATCATAGCGATCTGTGTGTTATCACAGGGTTCTTATTCCCTGTTGGGGATACGACCTCCTGATGGGCATACCTCTGGCTGCATGGGGATTACCTGTGTGCTACTGGCCTGGTGTGGCACTGCCAAATCCCACGTCTAGCCAGGACCACATGGTCCTTCCTAAAGGAAGCTGTTTTATTCTAGTCAGGCAGCCAGGCTTTTACAGGAGGCTGGCCTCAATTCCAGAGGATGAGTTTTAATCAGACAAAACCAGGAGGGCTATTGCACCCCTCCTGTCAGTGGTCGGTTAGCTGAGGAAAGAGCACATGCTGTCATCCCATGCATGAAAACTAAAGCAGAGAACCTGGGATTGTGGGATGCATTTCCTTCCCTCTCCAAAACAGGTACATGATATGTGGCTATCTTGGTGTGACGCCTCCATCTTGCATCCATCTTGGGACCTTGAAAAGAAACCAACCTAAAAGACGATTCAGGGTTGACAGAGTAAAATAGGAGATAACATTTGGAGACATGTTTAAACATTAGCTATCATTAGAATGTCCACATATCTATATCTGTTGTTCTTAGAAATAATGTCATGTGTTTCCTCATTATTAAGAATGCCTTTGAGTCATATTACTTATAGCTGAAAGCATTCCAATGGATATGCACACCACACTGTTATCCTGTTTGAGCCTCGGCCTATGGTTTTCCTTTCATCCTGGCCTTTTCTCCTCCCTGCTTTTCTCTACCTGGATAGTGATTATTCATCCTTCGGGTTTCAGCACTAGAACTCAGCAGCTCACACCCCTCTCCTCCTGTTCTAGTGTATGAGACTACCTCTTCTAGAGGGCATTCTATTGCTCTATCCTGACTATCCCTAAGCTGAAAGTTCCATGAAGAGAAACAATGAAGCTTTTCTTGGCTGTTCTTTCCATAGCTTAGTACCCAAATGTTTTATTTATTCAAGATGTAATAAGAACAGTTAACACTTACATTGCATTTTATATGAACTCAAGTTCTTTTCCAAGTACCTACACACATACACACACCACACACAGAGTCCACCCCTCTCTGTTTGTGAATGTGTGTGTGTGAGAGAGAGAGAGAGAGAGAGAGAGAGAGAGAGAGAGAGAGAGAGAGAGAGAGAGAGATTGAGTCCTTTGTCCAGAATTACACCACAAGACTCTCTAAGGCAGTGTTTTTAAGAGATGGTCTCTCCATCAACTGATACAACACTATTACTGAGAAACTATTACACATAAGGCATGGTTCGAATTGCTAAAAACACAACGTTACAAAACTTCTTCCTTCAGGGATCTTGCATTTTAATGAAAGGGAGCCATAATAAGTAACTAAACACATGGGGTAGATGAGGGATTTGAGATGTGCATGGGAAGCAAAGCAATATGGTAGACATGTTGGCCACCAAGTTCCTGTATAAAGATTTAAATCATACCTCCTTGTTAATCAATTATATGGTATTTGTACAGCTACTGATCCCCTACAAAACAGTCCCACTATTTGCAAAACTGAAATGGTATGCGAATAAAATGAGAGACTATTCATAAAGTAACCTTTTGCCCTCTCTGCTACATAATAATAGTATTATAAACACTGGTTAAATTTGAATTCCCTTAAAGTGTGAGCTCTGTATTAAAAAAAAAAACTCTGAGAACTAGAGAGCAGTTTGAGAGACTCTATAGAAAACCTAATAGATAAATTATGAGAGGGCAATTTATCTTCTTGAACAAGAGGGATCCTAGGGCCAGCCCGGCTCCTGATTTCTTTTTGCGTCAAGTATCTACATTCACATCTGTACTTACATCAGCATCTGTATCCATATCCACCTTCACAGCTACCCCTAATCTGTACTTGCCTATGCATTTGTGTCAATATCCGTATCTACCTCTATATCCATAACTACCTCTAAATCTACATTTCTATCTTCACCTATGCTTAATCTACATCTGCATCCATGTCAACAGCTGCATCTATATCTGAGTGCACATCTACCTCTGTATCCATATCAATTCTGAGGCAAAATGGATTGGCAAGATTAAGGACTGAATTATTAATATCTGTTGTTAAATTCCTATCTAGGATATCAGAGGAGCTGCCAGTGTATGAATTAATAAGGCTCTCTCTATGATATCAATAACTTGAAGAATAGCAAAGAGATATTATCAGTGTAACAGACCCTGATGATGAGAAAGTAAAGTCTTGGGTCTTTCGTGGTGGATTCTGTCTTCTTGTGTTTAATTACTAATGCTTTTTATTTAATGTATTTACGACTTATTTTTCATGATGGCAATGTACTTAACCAAGACTGCTTTTGAAACCACAGCACACTCACACACACATACTCGTCCCATCATTCTGACTGCCTCAGGCAAGTAATGCCAGACATTTACATAAAGTGGATGAGAGCTAAACCCACTTGAACATTCAATAACTAAGGAGCAGTCTTAACAGAGTAATGCCCTGGCCAGATTAAAAGAGGTTCAGGATCCAGCAAAAGATGGCTTCTGCCGGGCCGTGGTGGCGCATGCCTTTAATCCCAGCACCTGGGAGGCAGAGCCAGGCGGATCTCTGTGTGTTTGAGGCCAGCCTGGGCTACCAAGTGAGTTCCAGGAAAGGCGCAAAGCTACACAGAGAAACCCTGTCTCGAAAAAAAAAAAAAAAAGATGGCTTTCAAAAAATGTAGGATGCTATCTGGCCACCATGCCACTTAAAACACATAAGCCCCAAAATTAAGGTGTGTGTGTGTGTGTGTGTGTGAGAGAGAGAGAGAGAGAGAGAGAGAGAGAGAGAGAGAGAGAGAGAGAGAGAGACATGCATACACACACATGCATACATACACATACATCCTGCCTTGGAGCTGGAAAGATGAGTCAGCAGTTAAGAGTTTTGCCATAGGACCTAGGTTCAATTCCCAGCACCAACATGACAGCTCACAACCATCTGTAACTCCATTTCCTGGGAGTCTATGCCCTCTTCTGGCCTCCTGGAACACTAGGCACAAACATGGTATACAGATATACATGCATGTGAAACACCCATAGACATAAACTAATAATAACTGCTTTATAGTGTGGTTATATGTTCCTTTAAATACAAAAGTTTTATATCTGAAGAAATAAATTTTCCTTCAGATTTTTCACCTGTGAAATCCATGTTCTTAAGCCATTGATTTACCATGGGGGTTAAAATGCCCATGGGTCTCTGCTCTTGGATGTATCACTAAGTCAGATTGATCCACCAAAGAAAAGCAAATTTATCATTTTTCAACCCATAAATTTGCTTGCTTTTCATAAAACACATTAGCCAGCTGACAATGAAAATGCTCAGACTTGGCTCTGTATGATTCTAGCTAATTTCATAAATAAATTTTATCCTTCTATATAAAAAAAATATCTGTATCAGTCAAAATGTTTAAAGTAAAGTGCTATTGGGCCCACAAGATGGCTCAGTGGTCAAAGGCACTTGCTGTTAAGACTGATGACCTGAGTTTGATCCCTAAGATTCAGATGGTGGAAGGAGACAAGCTGTCTTCTGCCTTCTATACAAATGCCAAAAAAAATATAATTTTTAAAAATTAAAATTTTCAATTACACATTTATATGTGTATGTATCTGCAAGTGTGTGTGTGTGTGTGTGTGTGTGTGTGTGTGTGTGTGTGTGTGTGTGTGCAGGCCAAAAGTCAATGTTGGGATCTTTCTCAATCACTCTTCTCTTTGGAGATAGTCTCTCGTCTAACCTGGAGATTGACAATTTGACTAGATTGGCTGGCCAGCAATTCCCAGGGAATCACATGCCTCAGCCTTCCTAGCATTAAGATATAGGTGAGCATCATCACACATAGCTTTTTCATCTGAGTGCTGGAGTTTGAACTCAGGTCCTCAATAGTGCATGGCAGCCAGGTGGTGGTGACTCACACCTTTAATCCCAGCACTCAGGAGACAGAGGCAGACAGATCTCTGTGAGTCGAGGCCAACCTGGTCTACAGAACGAGTCCCAGGACAGGCAAGGCTACACAGAGAAACTCTGTCTCAAAACAAAACAAAACAAAAAGTGTGTAGCAAGTAATTTCTTTACCAACTGAGACTGCACAATACACTTTAAGCAGCCTAGATAACAGTATAAAATTTGATGCCCCAATTCCATGAGTAGACACACACATGTCAGTGCTTGTAGAACTCTATCATATTTGCAGAGGCATACAAATTACCAGAAAGATATTCATCAATTTGACGGAGGTCATCTTAGGGATAAGACTATAGATAATTTTTTGTGTGTATGTTTTCCTGTACCTTCAAATTGTTCTACAAGAGCTTTACATAAAATTTCTGGTCAGAAAAAAAACGCAATAAATATTTTATAAATTTGCTTTTTGTTGCGCCACACACCCCAAAGGTAACTTCGGACCAGAAATTGCAATAATGCTTAGCTCAGGCAAGCATCAAAGGATTGAATGCATTGCCTTTACTTTGCTGCTCCAACTTTTGAGGGGCACAACCCTCATTTAGATGTACAACTTCTATTATGTTTTTTTTTTTTCAGGATCACTCTCGATTAACTTAGGGTCACACTGTATAATGTCATTCCATCTATGCGGTGCAACTAAGCATTGTAATGAAGACCTTGTCGTATGTGTAGTCGCTAACCCCAAAGGACAGAGCCCAAGACAGACCTGCATTGTGCCAAACGCCATTCTACTACATAAGGTCATGGTCCAGATCGAGGCCTTAGTGAATTTCCTTTGAAAAACTCCACTCCACGTTCAAGAAACCTTTTCAAGGGAGAAGAGGAAAAGGCATGACCTCATCTGAAATGTAATTTCTTGTGCTCTCTGCCTACCACAAGATACTCAAGGATACTGGTGAGAAACACAATAATAACAATAATAGTGATTGTAATGGCAAGGCAGCCCCGGGAGCTTCAAGTGCGATAAGCAAATGGCAACCTCTGCTCCTTTTTCAGGGGCCATGTGGCCACAGACCCAAATTGTTTCATGATGTCTCAGTTGATGCTTTCCATCAGGTGGGGTGGCCGAGAAAATGTCCTGAAGCAAGGCCACACTGGCAAGAAAACAATACGGCTCTTGCAGGAAAGAAAGGAACACTTGGAGTCCCAGCAAGCCATTTTTTCTTTTATTTTTATAGGAACCAAATGTTCCTTTTCATAATGTCTCACATTTTCCCAGTTCATGACATCATCCCCAATCTTCCTCATGTGGAATCACCCCAAAAGCTCAATAACAACAACAAAAAGTTTTGCATACTGCTGAAAAAAAAGAATAAAAACAAAAAGAAGAAAATGAAAAGCATCATTATTACGAGTTGAGAATGACCTCTATATTTCCAGCAGATAAGAACTTGGGGGTGGCTCTCCTATGAGATGCCACCTAAAACCATCTCAGATAAGCTGTAAAATCAGAGATGAATTAAAGCGGGGAGAGCAGGAACAATCAGAATTTGTCTTCCAATGTAATTGTCTTTAATCTGAACAACAACGACAAAAACCTGTGGATCCAGAGAAGCCTGTATAGACAGGAAGAACTAACCAGGAGGAAGCTACCAAGCAACTACTACACCATCATACCTTTATTTTTTGCATTTCAGCTGATAAGGTGAGCCCTAAAGGAGGTGTGTGGCTATGCTATATATAAGTGATCGCTCAATAACTGGATGTAAAAAGAAAGGACACACAAATTCAGAGAGTACAGACATTTTCTCCATGGAATTTTCTCTTCTCTTCTCACAGCTAATGACTGGTAATATAGAGGATGGTACACAGAGGGATCCCACCCTGGGCTGTTGGGGCTTCACCTGGGTGATGAGCATCATGGGGTCCTCTGTTGAGCAATCCATTTCAAGCTGGCCCATGTATCAAGATACTTTGATGGAACCTTGGTGCCACTGGGTATCCTCCAGTGTCAGGAGAGATTCTCCACTGTGGAACATGTTGAAACTGTCCTAGACCTCTCTAAAGCAGACTCCTGAAAGTTGAAACTGTATGTGTAACAATAGAGATCAGACATGCTTTCCATCAAAGAGCTAATCAATCAGTCACCACCTAACTCTAAGGAAGACTTTATTCACAATTCACTGGGCTCCCTGTCTATCTACAAGTCAAGAAAGCAGCATAGGACTAGCTTGGTAATGATGCAGGAGATGGTAGGAATTTAAACATAGAATGCCACCAACCAATCAATAGTCTCTCGGTGTCATTCTATGGTGACATAGTACTGGACTCGGGTGGAGGCAAGTGAAAAGAGAGATTCTGATATCTAGAAACTTTATGATCATGTCAGCGGAGATTACTTACTCGTGGAAAGCTCAGAACTTCAGAAGGCATTCCAAATGGTTTACAATCGCTTTCATGGATTTCTTTCTATATACCTGTGAAGTTTGCATTACTCACTCCATCTTATAATTAGGTGATATAAAATGACAGCACAGGAGGTATCAAACACAGGAGGAGCCAATATGATGGGCTAGTGTAGGATATGGTTAATATAAGCCAGGGGCCTATGTTTCATAAAGGAAATGGAGAAGAAGGCTTTGTAAATACAATGTGTTTAAGTAAAAGGAGAGAGGAGTGAGGACATTTAAGGTAGACAGTGGCAAAGCGGAAATGACGTTTTGACTACTTAATGAGGGCAAGAGAATCAGCCACTGAGCTACAGGAGACTTTATCATTGGGCAGCATGCAAGGTTCATGGTCATTTCAATCTACTACTATGAGCTAAGTGAACACCAATCTAATATGTGTGCTAGAGACTAGACATAAACTTCTTGGAGGGGAAGTCCAGTCTCCAAATGTATCTACATACATATGGCTGTCTCATAAGATACAGCATAGAAAAATGACCATCAGAAAGGATTGCAGGGGGGGGGGAGAATATCAAAGGCCTGTGTTCTGGGGAGCTAGAGAGGCACCTAGGGCCTGAGTCATGGCCCTGAGTCATGCTCAGCACCCCTGACTATCCTCGCTGTCCCCAGCTACTCCTTTCTTCTTCCCTCTGCTCAAGAAAAGACAATTTTGAGCACGCACAGACTTTCTATAGTTTCATTATTATTCCAAAAGTCTCTCCTGGAAGACTTCTCTGAAGTGCGAAATGGTGTCATTACCAAACTCTAGAGCAGGTCTTAAGTTCCTAGAGTAAAGAACTTCCAGTCTCTTGTCTAGATCTTTTCAAACGTGTGACTAGACCCGAGATAAAATGCATGGTTAACATACAATCTAAACTGCCTTAAACCAGAATGTAAGAAGTATCTCCATTCACTGTTGAATTCTAAGCCAGTTGCTTCAAAGCTGCATGCTGCTCTCCACTCCGTGGTCTGACCTCGGTGGCCAGACACTTATCAGTGTTCTTTCCATAACAATCAGTCCTGGCTTGGTATCATATGCTAAGGCCACACCACAGAGGCAGCCTGAAAATGCCTCTGCAGTGTGACTTTTGCATTTCCCCTTGGAGAAGTTAAGCCTTAAGCAGACATCTTATCCAAAAGGATCTCCCCTGTCCCCAACCAGATTAGGTCTTATCACTAGCTCAACCACCCTCTTAACCTACTTCTGAAAAAGAAACACTGAGCCAGAAAGGATGATTGAGCGGTGCCTCTCAGACGCCTGCAAAGTACTTCTTTATTCTGCAGAGGTTGAACAAGTTGATGCTCCAAACTGAGTGATCCCATTATGGAAACTTCAAAGGACTAAAGTGAACACCATGGCTGCTTATGTAAGCCACTATTCCCAAAGTTCAAATATTCCATCTAGAAGACTGGATAGGACATGTCTAGGCAATTCTCATTTGCATGCATGTGAATAGTCTTAAGAGAATTTCAGCATTGTGACTGATGGCCTCTACTTTCTATGGCGCTATTTCATCAAATTTCTTCCTTCCAGGAGAGGTGCTACTAAACCACAGGTGCGTGCTCCAAGCAAGTTCAAGGAAATCCATGGCCAGATTCCTTCCTTGCAGAAATTACCAGCAAAAATGGTGAGATCCAAAGGAGTCTCATGGCCAGCCCTCTGAACAGGGTGATGGCTGGAATGGCTTTTCTCATACTGGCACATTTGATGTGTATAGAAAGCAGCACTGGTTTAGAAGTGAAGCTTCTAATCCCCTAAGCACAGGAATGCTAGTGACCTATTTGGGTGGGGGGAATGGTGAGGATTAAACACTTAATATTTATTGAGCATCTATAGTGATCTATGTCCTATTTAGAACACAGCAGAGGAGGCATGACTTCTCTGTCAATCAGGTTAATGAGGAATTGATTTTTTTTGAAGCTTTTTTAAAACACAAAGTATGATTCTAGTGTTAAATACCAATCTTATTGGGAGCGGTGCTCACCTAGCCAGCTGCCTAATAAGGAAGTGAAAATGTGGGCAATCAATAGCAAATCTATAACTACTTCCCAGAGTAGTGGTAGAATAGCTTTTCCTCAAGTAGCCTGTGCAAGCAAGCACTCAGGCTCTAGTCTAAACTATTGGGAGGGAGGGGGAGAGAGGAGAGAGAGAGAGAGAGAGAGAGAGAGAGAGAGAGAGAGAGAGAGAGAGAGAGAAGCTCATCTTTTTCTTGTAAGTAAACAGACCCCATGGTTGGTGACCTCCTGAACTGAGATCTGATCAAGCCATAGAGCCCAAGAAAAACCTTGAAGGGATAAATAGCCCATAAAGCAAGCTGAAGTCACCGCTAGAGCCCTTTAGAAAACTCCTGTCACAATTTCTCAAGACAACTGGGCCATCTGGTGTCAGAAAGTTAACAGTCAAGGCTCCTTTCTTCTCTGCCTTCCTCCCAGGCAAACCAAGCTTTTCCAAGGCGACCCTTGATATGGCAGTTAATCAGCATCTT
The DNA here is from genome assembly GCF_004664715.2 of Peromyscus leucopus. Lineage (NCBI taxonomy): Eukaryota > Metazoa > Chordata > Mammalia > Rodentia > Cricetidae > Peromyscus > Peromyscus leucopus. The sequence continues at coordinate 56,151,869 of NC_051075.1, read as the reverse complement.
CTCTAGCGAAGGAAGGTAGGCTCAAAACTAAGCTTCTAAATCCAAACGGCCCAAAGGATGGCCTGAGAGGAACATACCCAGTTACATGGCTCTGATTTGGCACATGCAAATCCAAGTCTATTACAATCCAGGTGAAATGCATATCCATATTAGCAATGAAACAAAAATACTGAGGGATATCATTTATTGGGGATTTAGTATGTGACACCCTCTGTATCAGACATCTACCACATTTTCTATAACCTTCACAAAAAAAAAAAATCTTTTCAAGTAGGTAGATACTCATAGTACTACCATCAATATAGGTGAGAAACTGAGGGCCAGAGAGGACCGGCTGATAGGTGTTCACCAGAGAGTTCCAGCCCCAGGGTATCAAACTTCAAGTCCCCTTGTCACTCTACCATCAGCCTTGAAAAATTATGTCCATCTGTCTACATGCCTTGCTTAGTGGTGGGCAGATCACACATGTCATCTTCAAAAAATAATGCTTTGCAGTTTCATTTTTAAATTTTTAATTGTGGGTATTTGTGTCTGTGGGAGTGCTGGGTACTGGCGGGTGAGTACAAATGCCTGTGGAGAGCAGGAGAGGGTAGCCGATCCCCTAGAGCTAGAGCGGTAAGTGGTTGGGGTCCGCTTGAGGGAGTGCTGGGACTCGGACTGCATGTGTAGCATATTCTCTTAACCCCTGTGCCATCTCCCCAGCCCCACACATCACCTTTGAACACAAGCAGGAAGGAGAGCAACTCAACAGCTCTTTAGCCTGCTGAGGACTGATCTTATACCAAGACGTTGTCTAAGTCAGAAGGTAGCAAAGATGGTTGCTTCTGTCTCCTTACCCAGACATCACAGTTGATCTTTGGTCTTTCTGTAGTGTGATATGCAGTAGGATTATTCTGAAGAAATCAATCAATATCTGTCTGAGTCCATTTAAAAGTCTGCATGATAATTGTATTAAAAATAGAAATTTCTTGTTTTAGAAGAAAGGTAACTAGATCTACAGTAATATAAGTAAAAATTCTAATTAGCTAAAAAATTATTATCTATTGTTTCCTTTACTATTGCAAAATATATGTGTTTTTACAGTGCCTGAATATAGTTAATTCTCTTAAGGAGATGAAAAGATCCCTCTGAAATCTGACTTTTGCCAGAACTATGATAAATTTCAAGTCAGTGATTCCTCAGTAGAATTGGCATTAACAAATTCATATCTTATCTCTTACTTTTAAAATATCTCATTTCCAAGGATTGAAAATGATTCCATCCACCATCTTATTTATTTTATATAATGAAGTAAGGTAAACTGATCCACAGAGGAAGCTGCACCTACCAAGAGACACTCCAAACCAGCACTCCCACCCAGTCACTGGCTGGCCCTCCAGGTTTCTCCTGTCCAGGTGAAATCCAGAACTCCTTTGCCTAAGTGTCCATGCCTTTGTGGATAAATTAATGGCTGACAGTTTTATTAATAATTACATAAAATGTCATTGTTTTTAACAATAAGATAGGCTAGTCAAGAGGGAACCATGGTACCCATCCAGAAAGGAAGAAAACAGGAAATAAAAGAAAGTTGTTTGTTTATTCATCCATCTGCCTACTTGGAAGTTTAGGAGTGGCTGTGCATCAGAGCTGTTGGCTGGGCCTCATTTCCAGTCTCCCTTTCTTCCTTACCACAGACCCCAGTTTTCTCAACCAGGTTTTGGTCATTATGTTTGTGTACTAATTAAACCTTTGTCCAACCCACTTAGTTTCAAAGCAAACAGAGTCTCCTTTTCAGTTTTAATTAACTGGGATTGACTTTGCCATTATTTAAAACCCAAAATTATTTTTTCTGGTACCAGGTATTGAACTTAAGCCTTGCATGCCCTGGGTATTGCATTCTCACTCGGCTGTATTACCCACCTACTTTTAGTTTGTATTTTGAAGCAAGGGTTTCATAACATTGCAATCCTCCTGCCTCAACCTCCTAAGCAATGGGGATTGCTGGCCTGCCTCACCAAATCTGGTGCAAAAACTTCTTACCTGCAACATTTGGTTGGCGAGTGCAATGGAGAATGTAAAGAGCTTAAAAGATGCATTCCAACCAGATTCAGTCATGATGCAGGACCTCAAACTAGGAAACAAATTAGCAGAAAAGAAGGAGCATAACAAACCTAGGGGAAAGAGTCTGACAGAATCCCATAGGAAGCAGCTGGTTTGGGTCCACATTTGAAAAGCAAGTCCATAGATATACGTGTGTGTGTGTGTGTGTGTGTGTGTTGTGTGTGTGTGTGTGTCTGTGTGTGTCTGTGTGTGTGTCTGTGTGTGTGTGTGTGTGTGTGTTCCATATAGGAACCACATGTTCCTACTCATACAAAAGAATGTGCTGTGTGGAAGAAGCCAAGCAGGAGGCTTCAGGACTCTGTCAGCCAGAACACAGAGCAACTCCACTTAGAGTCCTGTTGAGCCTTGGGTTCTGCCTCTCTCATTTCCTCTTGGCAGAGGGGGCTATGGCAATTGAAAGAAAGAAGTCTCCCATCGTGAGTCAGGTTTGAGAGAGGGAAATTTTAGAACACTGTCCAAAAAGGTCTGGGAAACAATACAGGGCCTACAAGATGGTTGAGCAGGAAAAGGAGCTTGCTTCCAAACCTGACTATCTGGGTTCAATTCCTGGAACTCACATAGTAGAAGGCAAGAACTGAAGTACTTACTGTAAGTCATCTTCTGGCCTCCATACGAACACTGTAGCATGTGTGCGCCACCCCCCTAGACACACTAAATAAATGGATTTTTTTAAGTCCAATATGACTTGATCCAGCATCTTATGGTCAGCATAATGGGGTAAGAGACTCTAGGATGTAGCAAAGCTTGTAACTGGACAAACAAAGAATGCAGTTCTAGGTGATAAGCAAGACCCAGACCAACAGGTACACAGGGAATTGCCTCACTTCTCAGGACAAAAGTCGAGGTTGGCATGAGCTGAGCAGGAAGCCCCTCCCCTTCCATCTCGTAAAGTTTTTCCTGCTCCAGCCCCAAACGCCCATAGCTTTATAACACAGTGTTACACTTGGTGACAAACTAGGCAGAAATGCTGGGATCTCCTTGGATACGAGTTGCATGAGGGAGATGATTTGTGTCTATTGGTTCATTGCTAAGACTCCAGGACCCAGCACTGTATCTGATATACATACAAGATGTTCCATACACACTCATAGAATAGATGGAGAACATAAAACAGTTCACAGGAAAGGCTGGAGTGCTGCAGGCAAGGAGGACAAAGTTGGTACTGGCAAGAGTAAAGGAGAAGGTCCCTCTTTGACCTCATGTGGTTTCTCTTCCTTCATTCCCTTCCCCCAAACATAGCTTCATAATGCAGCACTGTACTTGATAATGAACTAGGCAGAAACACTGAACTGTAGAACCTGGAATGGCATTTAGTTACAGCCTCCTCCCCTTCAGCAACAGAGAAAACTCTATACAATAGTTAACTAAGGAGGGACTGATGGACGGGCCAGGGATGCCTTTTCATCCAAAGTCCATTAGTTCAGCTATGCTGGTTATTCACAGTCAAATGGTCAGTGTTCTTGTTATATTGGTTATTAATAACTTAGAATACCACCTTGGGGAGAGTGGGTAGAAAGGTTTAGAGTGTGCTAGCATGACCCTTGGGCCTGAACAAGGATACCCCTGCATGAGAAAGCCATCCAGGCACAATATAACTGGAGATCACCATACACAAAAAATAATATTCATTAATCAAAAGTATCAAGGTACTTTCTTTAGTAGCCATAATTCTTTGGAGTTCTGGGGAAAGTTAAAGATCTGAATTTCAAAATCTTAGGAACTTTTGCTTATGTTGTTTATCTCTTCACACCAGCAAAAGCAAGACACAAGTTTATGTTATGGTCCCACAACAGACAATTCTGAATAAGCCTTATGTGAAAAAAAAATAAATATCCCTCCATGATTTGAATCTCCCAGATTTGCAAAAGTATCAGAATATCTTTTCTTCATGTAAAGCTTATTCAGACGTTTGCCCTTCTATTCTTCATACTTGGGATATGAATAATTAGGAATACACTTGAATAGAAACTGTCTAAAGTTGACTGTATCCAGGAGCAGGGAATATATTATTGTTCAGATAAGTGAATAGCTAAGGGTATTCTAAGGTTGCATGGTGCATTGTTTGGAGAGATACATGCATTTGCGTGCATAGTGTATGCAGGTAAAGGAGCTGTATTGCCACATACAAGGAGAGTATGTGCATAACCCCAAGCCAAAGGGAAGTTCCAAGGTACAAAACCGCCTCCTTGCTTGCCTGCCCCACAGTAATGCTATCTGACATTGGATAGAAAATATGTTGCCTGTGTAGCTGGTGTACCTATAGGGGACATGCGTAGTACCTGGGGAACAGTATGGAAATTGTCAAAGGACCCCAGGAATGAGAGGTTATGTTGGGCAGTGAGGAGAGCTATAAAGCTGTCCTCGAGAGGTTCTAGCACCTGTGGTCATCAATTTAAGTCGTTTCTGTATGTGTATGGCAAAGGATTTCATAGTAACAGCAGCAGTCGCTCCATGCAGTAACTGTGGGCCACACTGTAGTAGATGTGTTCTCCCCCCAAGGCAATCTCATTTGTTCTCCTCCATAAATACATAAGCTCCGCAGTACTCCTTCCAAACTCACTGCCGAAACCCTAGTCCCCCGTGGAACGATATTTGAAGATCCAGCCTTTAAGGAGATGACTGGCGCTAAACAGATGGTAAGGGTGTGCATGGCATTTGTCTCATAGGATTAGTGCCCTTTCGAGAAGAGTAAAGACCAAGGAGTCATCTACATAGAAAGAGACCATGGGAGGGACAGTGGAAAAGCCACCACCTTTTGAAAAAGAAGAAAGAAAAAGCCACCATCTGTAAACAAAAGAGGGACCAGCAAAGAAATCAAACTGACTAAAACCTTTATCTTAGATTTTGGTCAAATCTTGATCTCAGATCTTTAGCCAAAAACTGTAAGAAAATGAATCAGTGTTGGCTAAGCCACCCAGTCTGTGGCCTTTTGTTTTGGCAGCCCTAGCAGATGCATATGAAGATGTATGCAATAGAGGGGCTCAGAGATGGACTTCCTGAGTTCAAATCCTTCCTGAGCTGCTGCTTCTTCTTCTTTTTTTAAAATCTTTTTGGGAAGTTTTAAGAATTTATGAATAAATATTTAATATACTTAAGGTATATGATGTAGTGTTTGCTATATGATCACATTATGCAGTGAGTGGCACAATTAAATAAAATACCCACCATCTTTCACTCCAGATCTACCCCCTCAGTGAGCTTCAAGTGTACAATATGGAGCTGTTAACCATAGTCTCCATGTGAGACATTAGCTGTCCTGAACTTACTCCTGCCTGATAGCCAAAACAACACCTCTCCATTTCCTCTTTTTTGGCTTCTTAACCATGATGATGCTCTATTGCTTACCGGACACAGTATCAAATTTGCAACACAATTACATTAACCCCATACATCACCAAGTGGAAGATGAAGACAAAAATATCCTCAGTCTATGAAAAAAAAAGGAAGTCTGTAGTTCTGCTTAATAAACAGGTAATGGGGGTGATGATCAATCTTGATCATCAATCTGGTAGGAGTTGGAATCCCCTAGGAAACAAATCTAGGATGTGGGGGTGCCTGTGAGGATGTGAGGGTACCTGTGAACATGTGGAGTTGCCTGTGAGGATGCTTCCAGAGAAGCTTAAATGGTATAAAAAGACTCGCCCTAAATGTGAGCAGCACAGTTCCATGGACTGGGGTTCTAAGTGGGATAAACTCATGAGTGCTAGCAATGGCCTTCAATGTTTTTTTTTGGGGGGGGGGGGCGGTGGTTGGATTTTCGAGACAAGGTTTCTCTGTGTAGCTTTGGTGCCTGTCCTAGAACTTGCTCTGCACACCAGGCTGGCCTCGAACTCACAGAGATCCACCTGTCTCTGCCTCCGAGTGCTGGGATTAGAGGCATGCGCCGCACCCAGCCTCCTCAGTGTTTCTTGACTACAGAGGCAATGCAACCATTTGCCTCACTTTTCTGCTCTCTGTCTTCCCTGTCATGGCAGAAGGTATCCTCTCGAAAGTGGCAACCAAAACACACCTTTCCTTCCTTAAGCTGCTTCTGCCAGCTTAATAGCAATAAGAAAAGCAACTAATACAGAAGCGGGGATATTGTTTACTATGGCAGCTCAGGAGGGACAAAAGAAGTAGCTTTGCCTCCAAAGCTACATAAAATCTATAAGTCACTCCCCCAACCCCTTCATTCATAATGATAGAAACCCCCATCAGTAGATCTGTTTGGGTACAGAATCACAGATAAACCCAAGAATAAACACTGGGTTTTTTTCTACCTCAGGCAAATCTCAATATTTACCAGTGGAGACTGAAGATATTCAAATGACTCATGGAAGCTCCTACAGTTCCTGGGGATATGCCACAGAATTTTCCGACTACACCTTTCACCAATTTATTTTTTTATTCTTATTATTTTTTTTAGAATTTCACACAATGTGTTTTGATCATATGGACCCCTAGCTCCTCCCATATCTACCCTACCTGCCCAACTTTATATCTTCATTTCTCAGCCCACCAAGCACTATTTGTGTTACCTATACAGTCTTGGATGTGTGGTCTTCCACTGGAGTGTGGTTGGCTTACTTCTCCTCAGGTAGGATTGGGACTTTGTGCCCACCTTCCCTCTCCATGCTGGGTTTTAGTCTTACTAAAGCTCACAGGGATCTTGTACGTACCATCATAACTGCTATGAGTTCATAGTGCCACTATCCTGTCATGTTCAGAAGATACTAATTCCTTATGGTCATCCACCACCTCCAGATCTTATGCCATTTCTAGCCCCTGTTCTACAATGAACCCTGAGCCTTATAACGAGTATTTGTTTTGATTATAGATGTTCCATTTAAGGCTGATCATTCTGAAGTCCTTTATTCCTTGAACGTTGGCTTGTTATAAATTACAGTGTTAATCATCATCTACTGCAAACAGAAGCTTCTCTGATGAGGGTTGAGAGATGCATTAATCTATGACTATAGCAACAAGTCACTGATAGTCTGTTTAATACTATGTTCATTTAGCAGACTAATAGTCATAGGTTCTCCCCTAGAGCCTATGACCATCTAGGCATAGGTTCTTAGCATGGTAATAGTTCTAGGTATGGGTTTCATCATGTAGAGCCATATTCAAATACAAGCAAACAGTAGTTGGTTACTCCTATGATATTCATATTCATGCCACTATTATACAAGCAGACACATCTTGCCAGGCCAGACATTGTTGTAGTTCACAGGATTTGGCTGGGTAGGACTGATGATGACTTTTGTCCTCCAGAAGTGTACATGGTATCTCCAGCATTATAAAAGCTAGCCCAGCATTATAAAAGATGAAGCTTCCAGGCCAGTACCAGCTGGATTTCTCCATGTTCTATATGCAAGTATTTGGTGTCTTCAGCAGTAAGGTCTTCCTGTCAAGTTCTAGGGAGCAACAAATAACATTGGCAATAGCCTGTAATGTTTGGAAGTCTATAGGTCCTGACTGGCCAACAACTCCAAAAGAGGTAACCCATTCCTGGATCCAGGTTTTTTATTCATTAGCCTGTGGTATCTAGTAGGGCATTCTTGCCCCGTTATAGGGTAACTCTACTTTTAACTCTCTTCATGTATGTACACACACACACACACACACACACACACACACACACACACACACACACACAGTTCTATAATAATGGGTTTCCGTGTTACTTTTTTGAAATGTATTTAGTCCTATTTACCCCTCCCCATCTTCCCTCCCCCAGTCTGCCCTCCCACTCCACCCCAGTCTAACCCTCCCTTCCAGTTCTATCATTCTCTTTTTTAAAAACCTCTCTGAAGGTTTATATATTTTTTCCCAGAACAGCATGTCCTGTCTTAGACATAACCAAAGTTCAAGCTGATCTAATGACCAAAAAAAACTCAAAGAAAATCACACATGGCTGGCTGCTTCTGGCCATTATTTGAATCCTCTTTTTCATGAAAATGAAGCCCACATGAGGGTGGGTGGGAGCAGATGCCTTCAGTACCATTCAGCCACTGGAAGGGATGGGGCACCATGTTCCCAGAAGATTTTTTAAAAAATAAAAAAAAAATTAAAAAAAATAAATGCTTGTTTCCTTCCGCATTTTGCAAGAGAACTGTTTAGTGATACAAAATTTTCCCCATTCACATTCAGCTGCCTGTACTTCATTACTGTCTACAGATGCTTCCAGCCTCAGATCACACCAGCTCTTTGTCACTCATGTTCTCCTGCCATTGAGCCTGAAGGGAGCTATGGGGTTGGGGGAGGGTGACCATCTCCCTTGAATGGCTGAGAAACTCCCTCGCCCCCACACCCAGTCAGCCACCCAGCCCAAGTCTGCCACCTCTTCCTTTTCGATGCCTCCAGCATCTGTTTCTCTCTCTTCTCTCCTGCTGTCACTATGCTTGTTCAGGACTCAGACACTTCCTGCCCAGGCCATTGTCGAAAAACAGCAGCAGTTTGGTCTTTCTTCTGTGTCTGGATTCTCTCTGTGCCTCCACCAGGATACCACCATTGATATGCTCTCTCTCTCTCTCTCTCTCTCTCTCTCTCTCTCTCTCTCTCTCTCTCTCTCTCTGTGTGTGTGTGTGTGTGTGTGTGTGTGTGTGTGTGTGTGTGTGTGTGTGTGTGCAGGTGCACATGTATACCCAGGATCTCACTACACAGCTCAGGCTGACCTCGAATTCACAACCCTCATGCATCCACCTTACAAATGAAGCCAGGCACATACCATGCATGGCACTGGCCTCCCCACTGGTTTTATCCATCCCCTCGTCAGAAACTCCCAGTGGTTATCCATATTGCCCAACAGATGACGTTCTCTACTGCCTTTCCATGGATTCTCTCTCTCTCTCTCTGCCCCTACACAAGCCCTGTGTCCTCACCATCAAATTATCCAACAAACCCCAAAGATGCTGGATATCACTTCTTTTCAGGGATTTCACCTGTACAATTTCCTTTCTCTTTGGTGACGTCCTGTCTTTTGTTAAAGCCCCATTGACTCTCTAAGGACAAATTCTTCACTCATTCATCCCTCTCCTCATTCAGCAAGCAGTCGATGAGAAGCAGGTGCCTTTTATAATATCCTGGGGGACTGGTGAGTGTACAAGGTAGATGTGATCATCTAGCTGTATCATTTGCTAGCTAGTTCAGGAAAGAGATAAATACATAATAATGCAACTAAAATAACAACCATAAGTGTGTTAAGAACCCAGAGCATTATCAAGCAATGATAGGAGGTGGGCGGTGGTGGCGCACACCTTTAATTCCAACTCTTGGAGGCAGAGGCAGGTGGATCTCTGTGAGTTCAAGGCCAGCCTGGTCTATAGAGCTAGTTCTAGGACAGCCAAACCCTGTCTTGAAAAACTATAATATAATAATAATAATAATAATAATAATAATAATACAGGAAGAGGATTATTAGACAACCCCCTTTAGAATGGGAAGTCATGAGCAGAAAATTGAAGAATCAGTTTACCCATTTCTTGAGCTGGGGGGACATGAGCATCAAGGGTGCCAAGGAAAGTAGATGCAGGATTGAGAAATTAAAGAACAGAAAGAAGCCACCTCGCTATGACAACACATACTTGGAAACTGCTCAACTACCTCTTCTGCAAGCACAAGGAGACAGGTGATGTGAAAATAGACGGTCTGTCCCATCATAGATCCAGATAAACCAATGGATGGTGCGGCTAACAGATGAATACCAGGAGCCAGCTAATAAGCAGAAACTATGGACACTTCATGTGTATTCACCCAGACCTACTAGGGACCCTAAGCCATTCTCAAGCCCGAAGGCATGCTCTCTCAACTGTTCTGTGTATTCACAGTACACACATCCCCAAACACACTTGTTTATGCATATACACAACAAGGGATATTTGCATAAACTTGAATAAAAAACAAAGGTAAGGACTAACAGGCATTGGGAGTTCAGACTGTTCAAAAATAACTGTTGTTAACCTCTGACCCTTCCTCACTCCCTGCCCCTAGCTCCTAATCACAGACAACTCCCAGACTTATAGCTACAATGCAACTAAGGCCAATGTCACTTGAATTTAAATAACTTTGGGGACACCTGATTCCTTGGGGAGAGCCCATTGGCCTCTCCTTCCTTACCCTTCCCAAGACTGTGCTGGTTTTAACTGGGCTTCAGGTATTCTTCCCTATTGGTACTATAGAGCCTACATCTAGGAACAGTAGTAAAGCCAGAGAACCTGGGGACTGACTCTCAAAGGACAGCAAGACTTATATAAAACAAACAAACTGGGCTTCCTCTAGTCACTTTTGAAAGGGATAGGAATGAAATAAAAAAAGGAGACCCTTGGAGAAGAAAGTAGAAGTCTCCAAGCACAGGAAACAGACATGGGAAGGCCCTTGGCATTGTATTAAAAAAAAATATTCTTCAAAGTTTGGCTGGAACATAAGTGACTGAGACATATGGGGACCAAGGAGATAGGCAGGGCATGGGTGACTATAGGAACTTTCTAAATATGATACAAAGTCACTGGTGGTCAACCATGGTACCTTCCTCCTCTGATCTTGAGGTGAGCTTCCTGCTACCCAGTTCAAACTCGCCATACACACAGGTCCTCATCTCCCACCTGGACTCTCAATACGGAGCTGAGACATCTGTATTTTTAACATTATAGGTAATGGCGATGATTGGAGTATTCACCTGTGGCAATGTGTACATACCCAATGCAGAGCATAGAAAAGATTCTCCTCACACAAAAGCACACAACCTATTTAATAGTTGTTATTATTTCACTCAGGGAGAAATTAGGTTGATTTTGCTCAAATATGTCTTTATTTAAGCCAACAAGGAGAGCAAAATCAGTTGCTTATCTGAGGCATCCCATCAACACCATTGCCCGTAATAACTCTCACTCCTACAGAGAACGCAGGGACTGCTGGGAAAGGCCTACGTATAAAATGAAGGTGCTGCAGTAGGAGAGTAACGGAAAGAAGTAGCAAGTTTATTCCCAATTCTTGGGTTTGCCAACTCAGTATGTTTGAATGAGAGTGCTGAGGGGCTAGGGCAGTGGTTCTCAACCTGTGGGTCTCGACCCCCTTGAGGATTGAAACCCCCCTTTCACAGGGTTTGCATAAGACTATCAGAAAACACAGATATTTCCATTATGATTCATAACAATAGCAAAATTACGAAGTAGCAATGAAAATAATTTTATGGTTGGGGGTGTCACCACAACATGAAGAGCTGTATTAAAGGGTCGAGGCATTAGGAAGGTTGAGAACCACTGAGTTTAGAGAGACAAATTAGTTATAAATCTTTGTCACATAAGCATGAGGGCTTGAGTCATTGACCAGGCAGCCTAGCAAATTGATGAATTTTAGGTCAGTGACAAATTCTGTCTTAAAAAAATAAGGTTGAGAATGATTGAAGCAGACAATGTAGACTTCTAGCTCCCACATGCATGTGCACATGCACACACACACACAACAGAGAGAGAGAGAGAGAGAGAGAGAGAGAGAGAGACAGAGAGAGAGAGAGAGAGAGAGAGAGACAGAGAGAGGAGAGAGCGCGCGACACACACACACACACACACACACACACACACACACACACACGCACGCTGTGGATCTCAGTGCTTAAGCAGCCTGGGCCTCCCTTTCCTCAACAGGAATCCATCCACAGTGGACACTGGTCTAATAATCCACTCTTCTCCCCGATGATCACCCAGGCCTATAAGAGGCTTATTGCCCAGCTGCAGCACTACCTCTGCTATTTGAAGCCTATGAAATCTGTGTTTGCTGTGCCAGTCATAATCCCAAATGCCATCCCTCAAATGTCAAAATTGGAAAGATTAAAGGCCCCACCCAAAGTCCAGCATCTCAAAGGATCAAACACTCAAAAATCACCCTCCTTAATTAAAATTCTGAATGTTGAAAACTCCAAAAGCCAAAAGAAAAAATTTAAGATGAAAAAGGAAAAAAAAGTTGAGTTCTATGAAAAAGACTGGTGTATTTTTTTAATTGTACACAAGATAGATGTAAGGCTTTTCAATTGTGTGATTACTCAGTTGCCTCTATACCTTCACAGCTATCCATGTTTGCTCCAAAAATGCCCTTTATGGGAAAATTAAACAAAGAAACCCATGACCAGGTGTAGGGGCACACACACCTTTAATCCCAGCACTTGGGAGGCAGAAGTAGGCATAACTGTGAGTTTGAGGCCTCCTGGTCTTCATAGTGAGTTCCATTCCAGCCAGGACTATATAGTAAGATCCTGTCTGGAAAAAAAGCCAAAAGGAAGGAGGGAGGGAAGGAAGGGAGGGAAGGGAGGGGAGAGGGAGGGGAGAGGGAGAGGAGAGGGAGAGGAAGAGGAGAGGGAGGGAGGGAGGGGAGGGAGGGGAGGAGAGGGGAGGAGAGGGGAGGAGAGGAGAGGAGAGGAGAGAAACCATAAACTCAAGAGTGTTTCTCAACCAAAGACAGAAGGAAAGAATTCTCCATGTTTGGAACATGATCACTGGTGACCTATTCCTGGTGAGTGACTTCACTGTCAAAAAACGTACATCTCACATTTACCACTAAACTAGCAGAAAAAACGAGTAGCGCACATTTCACTTTGGCTAAGAGATGGCATTTTCAAAACTTTCTCTATTGGTTTTATTAAGTACACACAATCCATGCCCCTATTGGGTCAAAAAACTCAAGAGGGCATCTACTCTTTAGTGTATTCATGACTGAAGAAAGCAAAGCACTTGATAAATGCTTGCTTGAAGTTTGGAGTGACTTTGCAGAAGAAAAGAGAATTCAATTGTCATTCCCAAATCACAATGACAGCTTTGGTACCAAGGCTCTCAAGGGTGTAACTCCAAGGTGTTATTAACGAAATTAACGAAGCATGTATATCGCCCCACCCCCCCCCCCCCCCGCCTTCAGCCCAGTGCATGGGTTAACAGGAGTACAAGAGTCAAACAAGTGCATGGATTGCAGCACAATACAGGGATGACAAAAACGTTAGTTTGAAAATGTATCTTCCAGCTGATGAAGTTCCAGAAGCTTCTGTGGAATTAAAGCAGCATTTGTCTGAAGAAGAGAGCAAAAGTACTGACTGGTTGCAAAGTAATTACATGCACAGTAGGATGAGGAGATACTTACACAAGGGTGCTGTCATCCAATCACCAGCATTGTTTCTGTAAAATCTGCGGCCTGTATATGAGTGCATGCAGAATGAATTCCCATGTACCTAAAATAACATCGGAGCACAGTACAGACTACGGCGATGTTTAATAGGAAATGCTCACAGATTACCAAGCCGCAGAAGAATTTCAAAAAACAGCCTCACCATGCAATGAGGAATAGAATATGAACATACTCTCCAAGAAAAACCAAGCTCTGAAAGGCAAAGAGTAGCTAGCTGTTAAGTGGGCATAGACATCATCCAACTATTATGAACCTCCACCTGGAATCAATCCATAAAATATCCTTTGACATTGGGTGATGGTGAGTTTCATCATCAACTGGACCTAGAATCGCCTGGCAGACAGACGAGGCACACTTCTGGATATGTCTGTTTCCAGAGAGGATTAACTGAGGGAGGAATATGACGACACTGTCCCATGGGCTAGGGCCTTAGGTAGAATAAAAGGGGGAAAAGAAGAGACGCCTCAAAGTGCCAGCATCCCCCTTTTGCTTCCTGGCTCATCACGATGTAAACTGAGCTGCTCCACCATGCCAGCCCAGGCCACGGTGGAGTAAACGTCCTGAAATGGTGGGCAAAATAAATCTCTTCTCTGTTACATTGTTTCTGTCAGATATTTTTATCACCATAATGAGTGAGTCTGGTTTTTTTCTTCTCAGTAGTTTAAATTGTCAGCATTATTTTTTTACAACTCACTTTGCCATGAATTCCATCTTCGCATCTTTCCTGGGAATGGGTGTATAGATGGGGTAAGGAGTCGTGAGGGTTTCTAATTAGCTGTTTTTGCCTTTTTGAAAAATTGACTCTGCAAAAGTACATTCTCCCAAGGTTAATTCTGGAAGCATTGTGTATATTTATAAAAATGTTGAAATTTCCTCCATAAATGAAGAAATGTCTTTTTGTTTATATACTCAAGAAAGATTTAAAAAAAATCTGAAGACCTTAGCTCTTTCAACGACTGCTTAAGGAATAGTGATCCAAATGTTACCATCCACTGTGATAGATGTTTATGGATTTTTATTCTTGACCATTTGTTTATTTTTAAAAGTTTATCTTATTAATAGCTAGTATTTCTAACTTGTACTTTTGCTCAACTGTCAATTATATACTTGCATTTTTCTGCTTGCAAGAGTGTGTTATTAGTGCTCATTTTACTGTGACATAGTCTCTGAAATATTCAATTACATTTTTGTTTCTCAACCCCTCTTTTAAAGTAAGAATATATACCTATAAGAATTTCCTTTACCAGGTTTTGTGTGTATGTATGTGTGTTGTGTATGTGTGTGTGTGTGTGTGTGCGTGCGCCGCGTGCGTGCATGTGTGCGTGCGTGCGTGCGTGTGTGCGTGCCTGTGTGTAGGCATGCATGTACCACAGCACATATGTAGAGGCCAGAGGATAACTTCCAGGAGTCAGTTCGGTCCCTCCATTGTTGATGCTGGGGATTGAATTCAGGTCATCAGGCATGCATGGTAAACACCTTTACTCACTGAGCATTCTTACCAGCCCATCTACCATTGTTTGTTTGTTTGTATGTGTGTGTGTGTGTGTGTGTGTGTGTGTGTGTGTGTGTGTGTTTTCAGAATAATATTCTAGAGTGCTTGCTCTTTTGAGATTTTCAGACTTTAGGAGACTTGCTTTCTTGGGATTTCAGCATTCATGATTATGGCATTTCAGGATTGTGTTTCCTAGGTAAATCTGTGATGGGGTCTTGTAATATCCCTGAGCCTTCTCATCCCCAGAAATCTGTCTGGAGAATGAACAAGGAAAATACCTGTAAGACAGTCACACCCAGAAGACAGTAGCCAACCAGGCCTTCTGCCCAAGTCATGGCACTCACTAGTTTAACACTGTGCAAAAGTCAGAAGAATTTTATACTTGTTGTAAGAATACCTTGAAGCAAGGGTAACTTTGCATGCCATGCCATCTCAGCGGCAGCGGGGAGCATCCCTGTCATGTTCCTATTGTGACAGCTCCAGGTGAGTGACAGATATCCCAAGGCATCAGATTTCCATGGGTCAAAGGCTACTCCTGGATTGGTTCTCTCCCTACCCCAGGCCTTGCTTCGTTATCAAAGAATGATTTATCTGAGGGATAAATGTGGAAAAAGAAACGGAACAGGCTTTATCCCACTCCACCCTCCCTGGCCTTCAGACTGGCTTACTCACACAGCAAACTTACTGACTTCTTCCCCAGTTATAACAATAATAGCAATCGGCATTTACAGAGTTCTTGTAGTATGGCGGGCACTGAGTAATCAATCCATTTAATTAACGTTAAAGTCATTTAATTTTCACAATAACACACCATATTATTAAATATGTAATTATTAATAGTATTATCTCTCTTTTACAGGTAATAAAACAGTGGTTCAGAGAAATCAAATAGCTTGCCCAAGGTGGCAAATGGCACAGTTAAGATCCAGACCCTGGAGGCCTGGTTCCAGTGGCCTCGCTTGTATCTACCTTGCTATACTGTCTCATGGGATCTTGCAAGCGGAAGCTGAAGTTTCCAGGGATAACATCAAACAGGGGGGATGTTTCAGAGATCCATGCTGGGTTGATACGTTAAACCACATTCTACTCAGTCGTGAACTGCTAGAGACTTCAGCTCATGATCTTCCACTACCCTCTGAACCCTGGAGGAAGGACAAAGGACACAGGGTGATGCATCATTTATGTGTGCCAAGGCTATCTGGTAGGCCCACATGAAAGGAGAGTCAGCTGCCTACCACACACTCAGCTATTATCCTGATTCGTTCATATTCAATACAGAGGCAGACAGCCTGGTCCAGAAATATGGGTAGCTAGGACAACCATGTGATGAGCCTTAAGAAGAGAAATTTAATAACAATACATATTTACATACTACCAGACATTGCTCTGAGATATTCTTATCCTATCATCTCGTTTAATCCACACTACACCCAAAGGAAAGCACCATTGTTATAGAACCCGGCAAATGAAGATACTAAGCTAGAAACTGAGGTGCATACCCAGAGACATACCCACATGTGAGATGATGCTGATATGGGAAGCCATATAGGCTGGCCCTTAATTGTCAAAGTTGGTCCCGTCCTCTAAACTATGCACTCAACCAGAATTCGTGCCAAGCGCCCAAGAAATCTGGGAAACCATTCAGTGCCATCTCCTCTCCAGCACCAAAACCTGGGTAGGCCAAGTTGTCCAAAACCTCGTTTGTGCCTTTCAGGAACTCCCTGACAGGCAGAGCTGACGGTGACACGGAAAGAGACTTGAAACC
The DNA here is from genome assembly GCF_004664715.2 of Peromyscus leucopus. Classification (NCBI taxonomy): domain Eukaryota; kingdom Metazoa; phylum Chordata; class Mammalia; order Rodentia; family Cricetidae; genus Peromyscus; species Peromyscus leucopus. The sequence continues at coordinate 56,135,364 of NC_051075.1, read as the reverse complement.
TCTGGCTAGACCCCAGTGAGAGAAGGGCATCTCCTGGGCTGCAGAAGACAGAGGACAGCACAGTTTCTGGGCCTGGGGGGGTTATGGATCTTGCAGGGTGAATGAGAACCTGGCACATGGGGAGCAGAAGACACTAGCCACCCCAACTCAAACGCCTGTTACTGCCACCCTCATCAAATTTAGCCACAACATTTAGAGTCTGCCTTCTCCCTGTGGCACTGTGGGCAGTAAAATATGTCGGTTCTGATAACGGTCCATGGTAAGGCATCATAGACCAACAGCCAGAGGGTTGACCCCAGCTAAAGCTGCCTGTGAACTGCATCCTAAACTGTTATTGTTTTCTCATAACCCAATAGGGAACCCAAGGGGCTGTTTTATATTCCAAATACCTAAAGATGATAATCCATCAAAGGAGTGTGTTTGTTCCGGAACTAAGATGATGCTGGGGAAGGTTGCAGAATTAATCGCCTGAAGCAATAAATCACCTATTTATTTCTTGATGAATTTACAATGACAACATGTAATTGTCTCCACCCCTACCAACATACACACACACACTTCCTATATACACACATACTTCTTTACACACACACCTACATACACATACCTATATACACACATACCTACTACACACACATATACATACACCTATACATACACACACACACACACACACATACACACACAAAAAAACCTCACAAATGCATAGTCTCCACAGAACTGTGAATCAGGAGCGTATCATGTCAGTGACAATATCACTATGGCAATAACAATAGTGTCACCTACACGTCAGCCTCTACACCAAGTGCTGATGGGCATGATCATGCCCAGTGGGTCATTATTGCTCTCTTTCTTGATCAGGTTCCAGAAGGAAGCTCAGAGGAATAAGTTGTTCCAGATGCCAAAGGAGTAAGCAATGGCAAAGCTCAGGCCCAGAGCCATGGGAAAGTGGTCCATGAGAGCTCACTGCTACAAGCAAGAGCTGTTCTTGGAACCACAAAGACTGGGATATTCTTCAGTGGAGGGTTGTGGGACTTCAGTATCCAGATGACTCAGAGTTGTGGGTGGGCTCACACCCAGGGCTTCTTGGACTAGAGAGGGTATAAAGCAGGATGTTACAGAGTCAGTACTTTGAGGAAGGTGGGTGAGGGACTCACAAAGTGCTACACAGCGAACAATGAATGGAGAGGTGGAGGGAGGGACTGAGAACTTGGGAGGAGAAGAGGAGTCAGAGGGGGTAATTGAAAAGTTTTCAGAAAGAAGGAAGTCAGAGACCAACTGCCAAATCCACATACAAATTCCACACAACAGCACATTCCCCATCCAAGAGTCCATGAAAAAACCCAGTCTCTCTTTTATTACATCCTGCAGGAGCTGACTTACTTGGGATAAGGGCCCCCAAATAAGTCTTGGACCTTTACCTTCCAGACCTCTGACCCAAGCTGGAAAATGAGAATCTGTATGAGTAAAACATGGATAATTCATTTGTTCAATAAATATCTCAACTCTCGAGGTAGGTAGTGAGCTAGGAACTGGCCACATGACATTGAGCAAAGGGTGATGGGAAATGACAAACAGGCCAAATGTAAAACATACGATCATGCGTACCAAGGAAAGACTGAAAGTAAAAGAAGAGACTAGGGATTCCCAGGGAAAGCTGGGAATGGTGCACAACTTGAAGAGGAAAGTCACAGACAGCCTCATGAGTGACAAGAAGCAAGATATGAAGGTTTTTAGGGAGCAATGGAAAGAAAACCTTTCAAGCAGAGGGTTAGAGCAAATGTAAAGGCCCTGTGGCATAAGCATGTCTGGCGTGAGGCTGGCGTAACTGGGGCAGGGTGAGCAAGAAGTAGACAAGGCCAGAGGCATGAAAGGAGGAGGAGGCCCAAGGCCACTGTGAGCACTTTGGCTTTACTCTGAGTGAGACAGCTCACCACTGAAGGCTTCCAGACAGAGAGTTGACATACAGAGAGCTATGTTTGGTCAGCATCATTCTGGCTGCTAAGTTGAAAATAATTAAATGGTACAAAAGAGGACAGGTGGTCAAAAGGTGATCATAGGGACCCAGGTAAATATACTCGGGGCAAGGGTGGGGGGACTTGACCAGGGCATTGGCAGAAGTGGGTAATATGAATGGAAGAGGTTCAACTCCCAGGAGGCCATCAAGTCTAAACCCATGGAACTGAGTGGCATTTGATTTTTCACTCTTGTTTCTTTGTTTTATGATGGGTGGGTTAGGATGCTATGAGGTGACTATATACAAAAGAAATCCCTCTTCACATTGAACCCCTCTTCAATTGTAATCAACCCATTCCCCCAAAGTGATGTGCACCATTCAAGTGGGAGTTCTTATTGCCCCCCCCACACACACACCCTGGAAGCAGACACCTGAGGCATCTTGCCATCTTCAGAAACAAAGGTTTCAACAAATGATGAGTGAATGTCTCTAGGGTAAAAACCAGGCCCTGTGCTTATCTTTGGGGTGCAACAACAAAGTCACAATTCTGGCATAGGTCTCAGTCATGGCAGAGTTGGGGGCAGGTTCAGCCACAACATTGTCGCTGTGGGGTAATGAAGCCTCTGTGCTCTGTGGAGGAAGAGGAGTATATGCTGTGATCTCTGAGAGTCTCCCTTCTCCTTGGTCCTCCCACACTGGCCAGCCTGCCCTTCTCCTGGGAAACTGCTCCCGTTCAGCTCCAGACCTGCTGGATTGGAACCCACGTGTTGACCTAGTGCAAAAGAAGTCAGTGTAGCCAAAGCTCTCAGCTGGGTGCGGGAGCATTGGCCACCAGCAAAGAAATCATAAAGGAATCTCAAACATGTGCCATGGGAGGGATTATCATATGGGCTCTTGCTTTTTATGAAATAGGGAAAGCGGAGTTTTCTAGTTGACTGCATTTTATAGTTTTCCCTCCATTTGTTTTAAAGTTGAACATCTGATCTGGCAGAGATTTCTTACATTCGGTCTTTTAAAAAAATGTCTTTGGGCTCCTCCCTGAGCCTCCCACTGCAGAGGGGACCAGAGGGCTTGGTGTTTCACTTTGCCATCACTGCCAACCCCCAATACATCCTAGCCCTTAGCATAAATCAGTTAAAATGCCTTCTAATTTTTGTCTGTGCATACACACCAAGGAAGCTCTTCCTTCTAGGCTTATTAAATCACTTGCTATGTTCCCTACAGTCTCTATCCCTTTCTGAGATCTCTGAGTCTTTTCATGGAGCTGGCCTTTCTCCATAATATAGATTAACACTGCCACCTGGAATCCAAGAAGATGATGTCCCCCAGAGAACCAGAGGACCAAAAACCTGGCCTATTGAGTTTCAAACCTAACACTGCTATTGCGATTTCCATCAGTCTATCAGCTCTGAATCCAGGGAGGTGGGAGACTCAGAGGCAGAAGCAGGCATATGGAGCATGGCAGGCAGTTTTTGGTGAGTGCAGCTTCACCAGAGATTATATTCAAGTACAGATTCTGGCTTGGCAGATGTCTTAGTTACTTTTGTATTGCTGTGAAGAGACACCATGACCAAGGTGACTCATAAAAGAAAGCATTTAATTTGGGGCTTGCTTATAGTTTCAGAGGGTGAGTCCATGACCATTGTGGCAGGAATCATGGCATCAGGCTGGTATACCTGGCACTGGAGCAGTAGGTGAGAGCTTGCATCTTATCCACAGGTTGGAAGCCGATAACAAGAGACTGGGCATCCTGTGAGCTTTTGAAACCTCTGAGCCTATATCCTCTACAAGGCTACACCTCCTTATCCTTCCCAAAACAGTTCCACCAACTGGTGACCAAGCATTCAAATACATGAGCCTATGGGGGTTTCCCATTCAAACCATCACAGGAAGCCAAGAATAAATCTACGATTTTTTCTTATTAGCAACCCCCAGGTGATTTCCCTGCTACTGGTCCATGGACACATTCTTAGTAGCATATTTGGAAGAAGAATACCCATGGGCTATGTAACCCTGACTCCATTAACCCTCTCCAAGTGGGAAAGATCATTATTTCCAGGATATGGTTTGCGGAATTTAAAGCTCTCATGATGCTCCTAGAAAACAGAATGTGCTATGGTCAAGGTTGGATGGACTTGGAAAATACTGAATGCTGTATGTGTACACCACAGTTGCAAGTAAAGTCTCAACCAAGTATATTCCATTGTGTCCCATTGTGCCACCACAGGACGCCCTCTCAGGTTCAGGGGACAGTTAACCTTGAAATGGCCTACATGGTCATTCCAAAGTACAGAACTTCCTAAGGCCCTACTCTGAGGTTCTTGAGGTTATCTGTGAAAAGGAGGCAGAGAATCCATCAACTTCCAAGCTTTGAGGTGATGGTCATTAGTACACAGTACTAGGGACGGTTTAGCCATTTGCCTTTCAGGAGAAAAGAAAGACCCCAACTTTCCCATACCCTTTGTTCCTCTGCACAGAAGTCACCTAGTGATTTACAGACCAGCATTCCAACAATACCTATTTCAGCAAACATTTGAAGAGGATGCAGGGAGCAGATAGAGAGAAGACCTAGCACCTCTTCATGTCTGTCTGTACAGATGCCACACACCAGACCTGTAGGAAGGTATTATTTCCTGTTACTGACATGATTTGTTCATTTCCAGCCACTAAAGCACCAGCCATATGCTATCCTTGCTGTAATAACTATTTTTACTCAGGAAGGGACCTACTATCACTTATGCATGAGTCTACCTTCTCAGATATCCCTTCTCCTCCCTTTTTCCAGGAAGGCAAGAAAGGAGGTACCGGGTGATCCTTGGATCCTGATCCAAGATCTAGAGGCTAATCCCATATCAAGGTCACAGTACTAGAAAAGGGTCTTCAAGAGGGATGCTTCCTGGCCGGGCGGTGGTGGCCCACGCCTTTAATCCCAGCACTCGGGAGGCAGAGGCAGGCGGATCTCTGTGAGTTCAAGGCCAGCCTGGGCTACCAAGTGAGTTCCAGGAAAGGTGCAAAGCTACACAGAGAAACCCTGTCTTGAAAAACCAAAAAAAAAAAAAAAAAAAAAGAGGGATACTTCCAGTACCAGAATGCTGACACCACAGAAATGTGAGGTCAAGGAACAGCTCCTTTAGGATTTCACCCATGTAAAGGAGTCCAGGGAAGGCTGTCTAACAGGCTCTGAATTTAGCAATAAAACCAGGACTTCTGGTGAGCCCAGGGAAGCTAAAGAAATCCGTATTTCTATAAGACACCATTTCTATCGTAATCCTACCCTTGGAGGCTTTCCGAAACAAAGCTAGAAAAGAGCATCAAAACCCAACCTCAGTTCTTCTGTCTTACACAATCCACACTGCCAAGGATCACAGCCCCTAGGAGAAACAGTCACAGAAACCTATACGGGCTTTGACTCCAAGGCTTCCCAGGAGCTCAAGAGCAAACAGACCAAGAAACAGAGGAGCTTGGGAGCTGGAGACACATCTTGATTGATAAAGTGTTTGTTGAACACACATAAAGACCTGAGTTCTGTCTCCAGCACCCATGTCAAAAACCAGGTGCGGTTGGTGTGTGCCTGTGATCCCAGCACTGGGGAGTCTGAGACAGGGGGATTCCTGGGACTCGCCGCCAGCTATGCTAGCTGAATCAGTGGGCTCCAAGTTCAGCAAGAGATACTGTTGCAAAAAGTGAGGTGAAAAAGACTGAGGAAAACACCCAACTTTGACCTCTGGCCTCCACATTCATGTACACACACACTTAAACATGTGCGCGCGCGCGCGAGCGCGCACGCACACAACACATACACACACACAGAGAAAGCAACTGACAGACTTACCATGTACTTCATTTGTATAGTCCACTGTCAGGAAAAATACCTTGAACTCAGAGCCTCAGCATCAGTAACGCTGAAATTCTGGGACAACCAAAGGGGCTAGAGACCTGCCTAAGACCTCTGAAATGGCTTATTTCTTAAATGATTTTGTAACGTTCATAAAAAAAAAAAATACACCAGTGCGAATGATTGTCTCATTAGCCTTTTAAGTCATTAAATTGTGGGCCAGTGGTGCTACTAATTAATAAATGACATGAAACACCTTCTCTCCTCACTTCACAAATGATGACTGCATGGACTAAAAAGTGCTGAGATCCCAAGAGAGAGACAGCAAGCAAAAATGGAGGCTAATGACAGTTCCTGGGGCCATGAAGGGAAGGTTGGAGGAAGAAGGGCATAGAGTACTCCCAAGGACTTTCAATGTTCTTGCTTCTTAACGTCAACCAAGATGTCCAAGTCAAACCAGCTGACTAAGAAGGCTGAGCACATTGTGTTCTTCAGAAGAAGGCAATGCTGACCATAGGATGAGATGCTCCGATGCAACCCCTGCCCCCAGGGCCCAGCCCAGACTGTGGATAAGCAGCAGGGCACTGGAGAATTGATTGCAACCCTTTTGTCTAGACAAAGTAAGACAGTCTTCAACCGTGTTCCTCTTCCACAGGAAAAACTCTCCCCTTATGACCTGGTGGCTGAAGATTAATAGTGTTCTGATACTGCTGCCTCCAATGCTATGGAGCCCTGTGTATGGGCTGGTCCCTATAGAATCGGAAGCTGCTTGATCTGCACTCAAATTTATCCTTCTCGGATCTCTGATAGTATTGACAGCTACACTAGCTATAACTCTGTCAGCTTGGCAGCATCAGACAACCAGATCCTTCTGCAAGGCTATAGCCAGTGTGTTAGCTCATTTTTTAAAAAATGCTTTAAGAGAGGAAAGTTTAAATAAGTTGTAAAGGTTTAAATATGGGTCTAAAAAAAAGGTCTGAGAATATAAAAGTCTATGCAAGATTTAAGGGCCTAAGAATGTTTTAAGATACATAAAGGTCTGAAGATATGAAAACATATAAGCTTTGAGGATCTCAAAAAATAATTTAAGATATAAATGCATGTTATAAAGATATAAATAAATGATTTAAATTATGAAAAAAAACAAGGTCAACATTCTTGGGGTTGGGGATGTAGCTCAGCGGTAGAGTGAATACCTAGCAAGCACAAGGCCCTGGGTTCAGCCCTCAGCTCCAGGGGGAAAAAAGAAGCTCAACATTCTTACTAGTATTGAGAATGTTGAAGGCAGCAAGACCAAGTAACATGTGATGATCGCATAGCCATTAATGACAGACTGTCCATATGAACACAGAATTCCCTTTTCTGGCACAACTGCACAAAACTATCTCCCTGTCCAGCCCCACTCCCTGGATCCCATGGTCAAGGGGATAAGATTGGGTTGAATGAAAGAAAAAGATGGGCAGGTGGAAAGAGGTAGGGGAGGAAAGACATTATTTTACTTAACCGATTTCTCTACTGTTGCCATAGACTCCCCACTTCATATCCCAATGTCAGCCCTCATAAGCATCATCAGAAATGGAGTCCAACATGAAAGGTATCTCCCTTCCAAAATTGATTTGGACTTGAGGAAGCCAATGGTGGAGTACAGATCACTGTGGCCACTTACTACAATGCCCTAGATGGTTTTCCTGTGTCTCCCAACTTTCTAGCAATTTGAAAGTCACTTTCATTGACTCAGCTCCTTATTTAAAATAGCAATGTCTTTAGGGAAGTTAATTCTACCAGTTAGTCACACCTGAGTATGAATTACTGTTTCTCACCTGATCTGACTGCATAATTGGAAGTTGGAGGGTAGGGGGACATAGGAATTTTAGAACAAAGGCACTTGGAAGAGCACCTTGGTGACCTATATAATTGCAGCATCCTTCAGAAAGCCAAACTAATTCTGATGCTATATTAAGCCTACCAAGTCAGAGTCAAAGATATCTGCTCTAAACTAGTTTTTAAAATCTAGAAGACATCTTATAAAAACTGACAAATACAAAACATTAAATTCTTAAATAAAAAAAAAATAACTTGTGCATGGGCAAAGAAAAGAAATCATAGTATTGTCAGGAGACAGATAATAATCAGGAGAAAATCCTCCCACTCTTATCATAAAGAGCCTATATTCCTAATATACAAGGAACTATCAGAATCTGAAAAAAAAATCGTAACAGAGTGGCTAAGAATAAAGTCCATTTAAAAACAGAAAAAGGATGTTAGAGTTTGCTAATATAGAAGTGCAATGGTTCTTACGCCTATGAAAAGATGCTCCATTCCCCCTGTAATGAGAGAAATGCAAATTAAAATAGACTCAATCCTATTTTTCACTCATCAGATTGGCACAACTCCAACCATTTGATTCTGCATTTTGCGGATGAAGCTGTGAGGAAACAGTTACTCTCATATATTCCTGGTGACAATAGAAACCCATGCAACCCTGGCAGGGGACAATCTGATAGCAAAATCTATCAAAATTATAAATGAATAAGCTCTATAATTTTTTTGCAGTTCTATTTCAGGGAGTTCATCCTAAAAATACACTCATCTGTTTGCAAAATACCATATGTACAAGGTTATTAATCGAAGCAATAGTTCAGCACTAGACTGGAAAAATATTGGAAACAATCTAACTCACCAGAGATAAGGATTGGTTAGATAAACTATCCAAACAGTACACACAGCACAATTCTGTGAAGCTATTAAAGAATGAAGATGCTGTCTATCAACAAACATGGAAATATCGCTAAGATAAAGTTATAAAAAGTAGCAGAAAACTAGGTGCGGTGTGATTACTTCAATTATAAACAAAACAGAACATCAGAACAAACAAATCTTTATTCACATCTATCTGCACGCAAAAACCTTTGGATGCTTATCGAAGAAACTAATGACAGAGGCGCTTGGAGTTGGAGCTATCATTGGGTAGATGAAGGGAGGATAAGGCAAATATCTTGAACCATTTGAGTACAGTGGTCCCCCTTTACCAGTAATTTCCCTTTCTAATGTTTCAGCTACCCATAATCAGACAAGTTTCAAAATCATGAAATGGAAAATTCTAAGTAGTGCTATGAAATTTCATGCCACCCCATTCCATCCCATCGAGGATGTGAACGATGCCTTTCTCTAGTGTATTCATTCTGTATATATTTACCCACCTGTCAGTCACATAGGACCTGTTTCAGCTAACAAATCAAGAGTCAAAGTAACACAATGCTTGTGTTAATGGAGGCCCAAAGAGTAATGATTCCAGTAATTTTATTACAATACATTGTTATAATTGCTGCATTTTATCTTTGTTGTTAATCTCTGACTGTGCATAATTTATTGGTTGAACTTTAACAGGGGAATGTATTTAAAAAAGAAAACATGGTATATGTGGTTTTTGATACTATACACTGTTTGGGCATTTACTGGAGTCCTTGATACATACCCAATAGATAGTGGGACCTACTATATATTACCCATTCAAAAAATTAGTTTCCACAGTAGAGCAAGAAAATAAGACACTGACTCTAACTCAAAGATCTTACATGGTGCTTATAAGTTCCCAAACAGATAAACACACAGAGGGTCACAGTGTACCTTAAAAACCTATGTTCCAACAATCTTCAAGCCCAGTGACAGGTCTCAGGCCAGCCATTTCTCTCTTGATCGAAGTTACCAGGCTCATCAATACCTATATACCATCAAGGCTAGCTCAAGAGGAAGAGCCAGCGAGGCCTCTTCCAGGCCTGCCATCTTTGAAACACAGAAAGGATGTCACTGGGACCATCAAGGTTATGAGCTGATTGGAAGGGAAGACCACCAGCCAAGCCTTTCTGCTTCTTTCCCTCACATACCATTTGTGTCAGAGTAAGGGGTAAACAACAGTCTAAGTTCTAGAACTTCCCTCACCCACTTGCCTCAGTTTAGACTTCCATAAAGCATTCCCAGACAAGACCCTGAACACAAGCACTTTGTTTGAAGCACAATCTCATGAAACGCAGTAAGGGTATGGAAAATGATACAGGGGAGGGGGGTTACTAAAGAGAGGTGTCAGTGAGCAGGTCACCACTGGAGGAAAGCTGGGCTTCCACACCACCAGAGAACCTCCTGAGAGAATTTGTAGAACACACAGCAGGATTGGTCCCCCATGGGAGAGAGCTGGGATACTGGCCCACCGATCCTCATCCCTCATTGGCAATTCAAAGGTGTTGTTTTACTGGCCTCTGCCTTGTGAAGGTGGGCAGAGTGCTTCTCTAGTCTAAGAATACCTGTGGGCAGAGGAGTGCAGGAAGACACTATGTCCAGAAATCAAAGTGACCTTGAGGTGGGCTAAGGAGACATAACGTAAACCTTCAACTTTGGCCACACTATCTGTCTTACAACAACAACAACAACAACAAAACCATAGACTTATATGTTATATAACCAAAATTATATTCCTCACAGTTCTGAATGGCAGAAAGTCAGGATCATGGTGCAGGGCTTATTCAGTGTTGAATGAATCTCCAACAGCTGCCTCCCTGTTGTGTCCTCTTAGGGTTGAGAGAGAGACCACCTCACTTATGCCTCTCCTTACAAGGGTACTAACCCACTCTTGGGGCTCCCTGCCCTCAAGATTTAGCTATTCCCAAAGACCACATCTCTGTATATACCACACTGAGAGTTAAGAGCTCAATATGGAAACCTAAGGGGACACATTCAGTCCATAGCATCCCCTACTCAGAACCTAAAAGATTAAGTTGGAGGGAAAAGAACATGTATAAGGATCCAACAATATTTTCAATTATATAGTGGGCTCATCGAATTAGAGGGAATATAAATTATCACCAACACTTTAGATTTTAGAGGATGCCTAGAAATCCAAAATCCAATGTACCAAACCGGTCAGGTGGTGGTGGTGGTGGTGGTGGTGGTGGTGGTGGTGGTGGTGGTGGTGGCACATGCCTTTAATCCCAGCACTTGGGTGGCAGAGCCAGGTGGATCTCTGTGAGTTCCAGGCCAGCCTGGTCTACAGAGCAAGATCCAGGACAGGCACCAAAACTGTGCAGAGAACCCCTGTCTCAAAAAACCAAACAAACAGACAAACAAAACAAACAAAAAAAAATACCAATGGACCAATCGAAGCAATAACCTTCTCAGCTCCATTTTTCTCGCACTAAACATGTATGTGTGCTAGGCAGTAGGGGTTGAAATATTAAAATGTCACATTGCTGTCCTTACTCCAAGACCCTCCTGCCCACCCTCCATTATCAAACTTACCTATCCTTTCTCCCTTCTTTTGAGGATGAGTAAAGGGGTCAAGAAATTGCGTAAATGGAAGTGAGTCAAAGTAATGATGATGATGATGATGATGATGATGATGATGATGATGATGATAAAGCCAGGGGCTGTGGTAAATGGAGATCAGCTGCTTATCAGGTCTTTGGGTATAAAGAGTATAGTTTCAATAGCTGTGCTAACAAGTTTGTGTGCCCTATTGTACAGCATGGTGGCTATGGTTAATATAGATCTCAGGTACCAACAAGAGTGTATTTTAAATGTTCTTACCACAAACACATAAGTATTTGAAAGTAATAAATATGCTAATTAGCCTCATCTAACCATTTCACAATGTATATGCATGTATTCAAGTATCACATTGTACTCTATAAATACATATAATTTCACCAATTAAAAATAAAACTGGAAAACAGTGCTTAAGAAGAAAAATATTATTCAGAAATCTTTGCTTTCATCCCAGATAGAACAACAGTGATCAGACTTGCTCTCTCCTGCTTGAAGCAAGCAAGGGGAATTAAAAAAGAAAGAACATGATTTCAAGATACAAAGCCAGTAAGTGCTAGAAAAGGAAAAACACGTGAGGTAAGCCCCGATTGTCCCAGCTCACTGACTGGAGAAGCATCCAAGCCTTGGTGCAAGATTTTTATTTGGTTGGTTTAGGTATTTTGGGTGCTGGAGACTGAATCCAGAGCATGCAAAGCCCATGTTCCACCACTGAGTTATAATCCTAGACCCCCAAGAAATATATTTCAGAGGAAATACTATCATCAAACATAAAGATCATTTCACAATGATAAAGGAATAAATTTGTCAAGAGGATGTAATCCCAAATATTTAACATCTAGTATTCAAGCAAAAATTGATACAACTGTAAGGAGAATGGACAAATATACACACAGTCATAAGTTTCCATACCTCTCTCTCTCTCTCAATAATTGATAGCACAAGTAGATGACTATCAGCAGGAATATAGAAGACTTTAATGACATCACTGCCTCACTTGAACTAGTTGACATTCAGAAAACACTGTACCCAACAGCAGAATACATACACCTCTTCTTCAAGTACACACAGAACATTAACCAATATAGATATATTCTGTATTGTAAAACAAACCCTTTGGGAGACTTAAAAATATTTAGTCACACAAAGTAAATTCTCTGTTCATATGGAATTAAATCTGAAGTCATCGTTCTAAAGATTTCTGGGAAGTATTCAAATATTTGAAAACTAAATAATGCATTAAGACATCTACAACTCAACAAAGCAATCAAAAGAAAGCATAGAAAGTATTTGTAATTGAGTACAAGTGAAAATAGAACATCATAAAATTTATGGAATTCTACTGAGGTACTTAGAGGAAATGCACAGCACCAAGCCCAAGCCCCAAGCACTTTTATCAAGAAGGAAAGAGGAACGTAAACCCATCACCTAGATTTCTGCTGTAATAATTAGGAAAAGAAGAGTTAGTCAGACCTAAAGTAAGCACAGACATGAAGTAATAGAGATAGAAGCAAAACCCATGATACTAGAGATCTAAAACAAAAGGAAAATCTATGAGAACAATAGCTAGTTTTTTAAAACAATGAATTTTTTAACTGATAAAGTTCCCAAGTCTCAATAGGCAGACTGATCATGAAAAAAGAAAGATATAGACCACTCTCCAGTGGGAGCCCACACATCCAAGAATGTATGAGCAGCCAAACTGGACTTAACATATTAAAATAAAAGAGCACAAAGTTGTGCAGGTAGGGGAAGGTGGATGGATCTGAGATGAGGAGGAAGGGATATATCAAAACACTTACAGAATTCTCAAAAGTAACTAATAAAATGAGATAGAGGAATAAAAGAGGTAGATGACCTCTTCAGAGGTTCTTAACATAACAAAATTATAATAAGGTAATATGAATATCTTCATGCTAATAAATTCAGCAACTTTGACAAACTGGCTGAAGTTTCTCAAAGACACAAATGGCTAAAATTCACTCTAAAACAAATAAGTGATTCAAATAGTTCTCTATAAAGAAATGTTCCCACACACACAAAAAAAATAATTCCAACACTTGAGAGACTTGCCGTGAGTTCAAGGTCAGCCAAAAAGAAAGAAAGAAAGAAAGGAAGGAAGGAAGGAAGGAAGGAAGGAAGGAAGGAAGGAAGGAAGGAAGGAAGGAAGGAAGGAAGGAAGGGAAAGGAAAGAAAGAAAGAAAAGAAAGAAAAAAAAAGAAAGAAAGAAAAGAAAGAAAGAAAGAAAGAAAAAAAGAAAGAAAGAAAGAGAAGAGAGAGAGAGAGAGAAGAGAGAGAAAGAAAAGAAAGAAAGAAAGAAAGAAAGAAAGAAAGAAAGAAAGAAAAGAAAGAAAGAAAGAAAAAAAAAAAAAAAAAAAAAAGAAAGAAAGAAAGAAAGAAAGAAAGAAAGAAAGAAAGAAAGAAAGAAAGAGAGAAAGAAAGAAAGAAAGGAAAAACTGTTAGTCTCACATGGTTCCACTGGTGGACTGTACAAAATTCCCAGGAAAAGAATTCTACTAATTATATAGAATTTCCCACAAAATTAAAAAGAAGGGAAAATTTAGCATCTCAATCCAGGAAGCCAGTATTTTCCAAACACAATACAATGTCTAACAAATTCAATGTAAGACAAGACATGTACAAACTAGCATTTACCCATGAATGTAGGTGCAGAATATCCTAATAAAAATCTAGTACTTTGAACCCAATAATATGATTTTTTAAAAAAGATAGTGTATCATGACTAAGTGAGATTTATCATAGAATTCAGGATTAGTTTGATATCTAGTCACTAGGATTCATATTAACAAACTAAAAGAGAAGGCTACCTGATCATCAGATCATCTCAACAAAAACCTGAGCATTTGGAAACATCTTGGCTTCTAAAAATGAAACTCTCAGCAAATCGGGAATAGACTTTCATCAACCTGACCAACAAAACTGTCCATGAAGAACTAATAGGTACTATTATTTTACTCTAAACATCTTATAGTAATCCTACCCACTGCAATTGGACAAGAAAAGTGAACAAAAATTACCTATATTATTATTATTATTGTTAATTTTAGTTAGCATACAATAGCAAATGAGTTCTATATAACACTTCCAGATATATATATATATATGTATATATATATATATAGTCATTGTACATTTATCTTATTCATCCCCATTACCCTCATTCATCCCTTCTCTACCTCCCCTAACTCATTCTTCCAAATAATCCTCCTCCTGCTTTCTCTAAACATGCACATCAGGTGTAGTTTAACCTAGATTTTACATATGTGAGAAAACCTGGGAAGTTTTGTAAAAGCCATCTCCATTAGGGAAGGTGAGGTAAAATTATCTCTACATGTAGACCACATGCTTAGTTTTGTTGTTGTTGTTTTAGGATTTTTGTTTCCATTGTTCAGTTTTCAGGGGGTTTTTATTGTTTTTTGGTTTCTTTAAATAAAAAAATTGTCATACAATATATTTTGATAATACTTTACCCTTCCCTAACTTCTCTCAGATCCTCTCCACCTCCCTACTTATCCAATATTTATATATCTACCTCTATCTATCATCTACCTATCTCTAGAAAAAAATAAAAACAAGTGAATAAACAAAAACTCAATAAGACATAAAATATCAATACCAAAACAAATCAGAAAGCAGAGAGAGAAATGGAGCCTATTTTGTGTTGGCCGACTACTCCTGGGCATGGGGCCTGCCCTGGAGTTTGGTTGATATACCCAGTGACAATTCGTTGCAGAAAACTGATTTTTTTTTCCTTTCCCAGCAGGTTCCATTCACAAATAGCTTCTTGATTAGGAGTATGGCTTTATGCCCACTCCCCCTTCTCAGTGTTCAGATTTTGTCTGGTTTGAACTTGTACAGGTCTTGTGTATGCTGTCACAGTCTGAGTATCATATACGTACCTATCCTGTTGTGTCTGGAAGGCACTGTCTTCTTGGAGCCATCAGCCACCTCTGGCTCTTACACTCTTTCTGCCACCTCTTCCACATAGTTCCTTGAGCCTTGAGGGCGGGAGTTTGATTTAGGATTAAGTGTTCCAAAGTCTTTCACCCTCTGCTCACTGTCACTAACAGCTGTGGGTCTCTGTGTTAATTCCTGTCTACGGCAAGAAGCAGCTTCTCTGATGAATGTTTAGCAATCCATTGATCTGTGGGCATTGACAGTATGTCACTGGGAGTCATTTAATTGCTATGATCCCTTATCAGTATAATAGGAGTAGGTTTTCTCCTAGGGCCCATGATGCATCTAGTCTCAGGTTCGTGGCCACTTAGGCAGTGCTGAGTTTCATCTCATGGAGTGGGCCTTAAATCTAATCAAAAAGTGGTTCTTTCTTGTCCTAACATTTGCACCATTATTGCACCAGTATATCATGTAGGCAGATCACTGTTGTAGGTCACAAGGTTTAGAGCTGGGTATTAACAATGACTGCTTTTCTCCTCCAGTAGTGTGCAAAATACCTTCCAGCACCATGAATGCTAGTCAGTGAGGGTAAAGAGTCTAACTGGGCACAAGTTCAATTTCTCTACGTTAAATAACATAAATAAACAATGTCTTCAGCAATAGGGCCTTATTGTCATGTTGCCAAGAATAACCAATAGCCTATGATATTTTGGGGGCCCAGAGATACATGGGAGTCTTTTGGCCAACTACTCAATAAGATGCAACCCATTCTGGCACTGGGAGTTTACTTGGTGGCATAAGATTTCTAGTTTGGGTATTGCCTCCCCCATTATATGATGAATCCATAATTTTGTTCTTGTTAATAGCTGAATAATATTTTATTGTGTAAATGTACCCTTTTCATTATAAATCTTCACAGGGATTGAAAAAAATCTTGAACTTCATATGGAAACACCCACACACAATACACATAAAACAAGATAGCTAAAACACCCCTGAGTAATAAAAGAACTGCTGGAGTCAACCCTGACTTCAAGTTGTATTACAGAGCTATAGTAATAAAATCAGCATGGTTTTGTCATAAACATAGACATATTGATTCATGGAATAGAAGACACAGATAAAATTTCACACACCTACAGACACCCAACTTTTTACAAAGAAGCCAAAAATTACACACTGGAGAAAAGACAGCATCTTCAACAATGATGCGGTCAAACTGGGTGGCCGCATGCAGTAGAAGGAAAATAGATTCTTATCTTTCACTCTACACAAAGCCCAGCTCCAGATGAATCAATGAATTCAACATAAGACTAGGTACCCTGAATCTGACATAAGAGAAAGTAGGGAATAGGTTTGAACTGGTTGTCACAAGAGAGGACTTTCTGAACAGGACACCAATAGCATGGCCATTAAAACCAACAATTGATAACTGGGACCTCATGAAGCCAAAATGCTTCTGTTCCAGCAAAGGACATCACCATTCAAGCAAAGTGGCAGCCTAAAATATGGGGGGAAAATTCGTTACCAATTACACATTTCATAAAGGGTTAGTTTCTAGAATATGTAAAGAAAGAAAAAAAAACTATCGAGAAAACAAATAACCTAGTTTTAAAATGGAGTATAGAACTAAGCAGAGAGTTCTCAAAATATGAAACACAAATGGCTAAAGCTTCCTTCTTAGCCATGAGGGAGAGGAGAGTTAAAATTACTTTGAGATTTCATCTTACTCGAGTCAGAATGTCCAAGGTCAATAAAAAACAAGTGACAGTGTGTTCTGGTGAGGTTCTGGGAGAAAGAGGCCACTCATTTGCTGCTGGCGGGCATACAGCCTTGTGCAGCCTATATGGAATCAGTGTGGAGGTTTCTTAAAAAGATGAAAATTGACCTACCACAAGATCCATCTATACACCCAAAGAATTTTACATGTCACTATAGAGATACTTATTCTTCCATCTCCATTGCTACTCTATTCAGAATGATCAGAAACTGGGAACAGCCTAGATGTCATCAACTGATGATGAATGGATAAAGTCTTGGATCTTTGTGAGTCTTAACATGTAGGCCTGACTAGCCTAGAGCTCCTGATCCCCCTGCCTAAATCTCATGAGCTCTGGAATTATAATTGTACACTAAATTGTAAATAATAATGGACAATTAGATATTAACTTTTTAAATGTTTAGAGGAGAGGGGGAGTATTTCATGGTCCTCTCAGGTCATGTCAGAGGACTCCTGACCTGAAGAGCTGAAGAAACAGGAAATTTCAGAAGTTTTACAAATCAGATATTCTGGGGCACTTTTTCTAGTGTCCTCAATCACTCTGTGTGGCTGCGGAGGTGGTCTAAGATCCAGGTTCTGAGATCTCAGTAACTATCTAAGATCACCATATCGAGAGACCCAGCAAGCCTCTAGCTCGGTTGTAGCTTGAGTTTTTCTGCCTTGCCCACAGTCAGGACAAATCTCTGTCACCCGCCAGTCCCACAGCCGCTCAGACCCAACCAAGTAAACACAGAGACTTATATTGCTTACAAACTGTATGGCCGTGGCAGGCTTCTTGTTAACTATTCTTATATCTTAAATTAACGCATTTCCATAAATCTATATCTTAAAGTACGAGATATAGTACTTTAAGAACGAGATGCCTGTTCTCTTGCCTATAAAAAAAAAAGTGCTGGATCCTCTCTCAGGAGAGCTGGTAGTCCAGGCATGACCCTATGGCATGAGTCTGCTAGGATACACAGCAGGAGGGTGAAAGGTCCGAGGGTTGACTAAGGAGGCCAGCCCACCTCAGTCTGTCTGGGCTGCCTCATCAAGTATAAAAGTTCCTACAGGAAGGAGAAAGGACATGGAAGCTGTTCCCAGCAGCTCAGGACCAATGCCTTCCAAGAGCTCATCTCCCAAAACCTAAGAGAGTCCAAAAGCCAAGAGTTTACTCACAGGTGAGGAAATAGAAAGAAATACAATCCTATTCCCTGGCAGAAGGCCTTGTGTATGTTCACGAAGGCTGCCATGACCAGTCTCCACAGGCTGGGTGACTTTAACAAGAGAAGTATGTCCTCGTGATGCTGAAGGCAAGCTGTCTAAGACCAAGGTATCAGTAGGTGGGATGACTAATCTTCACTTCCTGCTTGACTGGATTTAGAATTCCTGGGAAGATACCATTCTAGACATAGCTTATGAGGGAGTTTCAGAGAAGTTTAACAGAGGGGAGAAGTCCAACCCCCTATATATGTATATATATATATATATATATATATATATATATATATATATATATATATATATGTGTGTGTGTGTGTGTGTGTGTGTGTGTGTGTGTGTGTGTGTGTGTGTGTGTGTGTATGTATGTATGTATGTATGTATGTATGTATGTATGTATGTATATAATGAGCCAGGTGCCCAGACTGAATAAAAACAGGGGAGAAGCAGGACAGCCTGGTGAACATTAGCATCATCGTCACCTCTCTGCTTCCTCACTATGGATGCCCTGCGAGCCACCTCACATTCCTGCTGCCTTCCCTACCAAGGTGGACGGCTCCCTCGAACCCTAGGCCAAAGGAAACCCTTTTCTCCTTAAGTTGCTTTTGTAAAGGACTTGATCACAGCACCCAGAAAAGCAGCTAACACAGTAGGGCTGGTTTCTTCTAAGCCGCTCTCCTTGGTTCACAGCACAGCGTCTTTTTCTGTCGACACATGGTCTTTTCTGGGCATGTGTCTGTGTCCAAGGGTCCTCTCCTTGTAAGAACACAAATCATCTTGGCATAGATCCCATTCAAACGACCTCCTTTTTAATTCATAGCCTCCTTAAAGATTGTAACTCCAACTCTAGTTTTATTTGGAGGAACTGGGGGGGGGGTTAAGATTTCAATATGTGAATTTGAGGTGGACAGTTCCACCTTCAACATCCCCTCACCCACCTCTCCTCCTTACTTGGTCCTCTCTCCCATGTCTGCAGCTGCTAGAAGACCCAGAGTCCTTGTCTGTTCTCATCATCATCACAGATCAAGTCAGACAGAAGTAGGCTATTCTTACACACACCATCTTCCACTTGGTTCAAAGCCCATAGCCATCTCTCCCTCCAGCCCCTATCATCAGATTTCCACACTCCGAGGAGTGGGATCCCAATCGCCAAGCTCACCCTCCCCTCTCCCTTCCTACCCTGGTGATGCATTCCTCCCTCCCCCACCTCTGCACAGCCCATCTCGGGATGACCACATTTAGGAAACCAAAATGACCTATTTAGGCTGTGACCCACTTACAAGAGAAATGCCAGTCACACTGTCCAGAAAGGGGAAAACAGATGACCGCAGATGCAATTGATGGCAGATCAAAGGGGATGTGAGACAAGCCTTCAGTGGCTCACCCACCACAGATGCTACTTGCAAAGCATCTTGAAAGAGGGCTCCTAAAGAAACATGACCGATTCCCAGGGAGCCCCCCACCCCCACCCCTGCTGCAAACCTGCTACGACATCTGAGTACTGTGTGAGGCTTGCCAGCCTTGTAAGTGGCCTGGAAATGAATGAAATGGGTTTCCGTTGGCGTTCTTTGTTTGGAGATGGGTCGAGCATCTCTAGGCATCTGGAGCAAGTAGTCTGCTCTCAAGAACCGTGACAGCTCATTACACAGACATGCAAACTGAGGCATCAAGGGGAATCCTTGTTCGCCAGCCTTCCCTAACTTCCTCAGATCAAGAAAGAGCAGGATTTGTCTGGAGGCTGCTGAATCGGAGTCTTTGATGGTTGTTGTCAATTTGGGTAAATACCTGACTCGCAAGACTGGCTTTCCTTTTCTATAGGAATGGGCCCTTTCCCAGGGTTCTCTGTGTCTGTCCCTAGCACCTGAGCCAATCCCAAGCCAGTTAGAGTCTCCATTGGGAGTTTAAGTCTTCAGAAGTTTAGAAAACAGAGGGTGGATGTCTTTCAGACCCTACACTGCTGAGCTTTGGACAGAACCTAAAAGTCAGCCTGGTCTCTATCCACAGAAACTCTCTGGGGGAAGAAAATAAAAGAAGAGTACAGAGGTGAAGGTCAAGGAAAGAGGAAGTCACAGCCCACAGTGACCATGACCAGCAAATGTGGCAGAGCTCATAGGCAAGGCCAGAGGATATGCAGACCAGTGTAATCCCAATTTGCTTCTGAGACAGGGAATCCTGGGAGGGAAAGCTTCTCCCAGATGCAAGTTCAGCCACATCCAAGTCCTCTCCTCTGCCCTGCCCAGGAAAGGCCCCAAAGCCCAATGCTCTCTCACGCCCAGCTAGCTTGATGCAGCCTCCACACAGCCCTTGAGAGCCCAAAAATAACCCCCAGGGAGGCACTATTTGAGCTTAATTGCTTAGCAGTTTGTCTTCAGTGTTCATCCATGTTGTAGCATGCACCCCAATCTCCTTCCCTTTCATATTCCATTGTTTGCAGACACCTAATTTAACCACTCACATATCCATGAACACTCGGGTTACGTCAACATTTGGTTGCTGTGGAAAGTGTTGTGAATATGAGTACCTGTTCAGTGTCCCTGATCTCAGTTCCTTTTGGGTGTACATGCCAGGTTTAGAGTTTCTGGAGCATATGGTCATTCTGTTCCCTAATTATGATAAATCATCACATTTCCCATTGTGGCCATACCATTTTACATTCCCACTAACAGTGAACAGAGTTCGATGTCTACACATCTAACAATTGATTTTTTTTTTTTTTTTTGGTTCTTTGTTCATAGCTATCTCAATAGATGAGCTTTAAAGAAAAACATCCAGTGGTGAGGTCTGGAAACTACTGGAATAGAATCTGTCATCATCCTAAGATTTCTTATATTCTTCTTACCCCATCCACATTCACCCGCAGATGCAGGCTGAGGGGGCTCTCCCTCTGGTCACCAACCCTCCACCCTGGCTACATCCTGACAGATCTGCAGCTTCACATCATCTAGGCTTTGAATCCAGCCTGCTTGCCTCATGCCTTGGAGACTCTGGCTGCCAGTCTGCCAGGCTACTTACCATCAGGAAGCTACAATTTAAGCTTAAGTCTTGAGGCTTCCCTGGCTTGGGATCCCCAAGAGGGAGAGTGCTGTCACTGCAGAGCCAATTTTCAGAGTGAGGAAGTCCTAGATACTCTGGGTCACCTCCTCTTCCTGGCTAGATGATGTTCCCAGGTCTAACACCTGGTCACCTCAAGAGCCATTGCAGCACTAAGACATTTGAGTCCAGGAGTCTCTTGCTCAAAACTACCACACGGATGTTCATCAGCTATATGACTTTAGGATTTATAGGAGGCTGAAGATTGCTGCCATCTAAAGAGTTCACAGCAGAAGCCTGTAAACACCTACTTTGCATGATATGGTGAATTTGAATAGCTGTGACCAAATAACAGATAAAAGTATTTTAAGGGGAGTATTTTTGTCTCACAAATTCAGAGGATTTCATCATGATAGCTGGATCCAGTGTTTCTGACTTATGATGAGACAGAGCATGTAGCAGGGTTTTCACCTCCTGGAAGACAGGAAGGAGAGAGGGATGAGGATACAGGAAGACATCAGAGCAAGGTACCATTAGCATCTCTTTAGAGACCAAGGAGGAAACTGACCTGCAGTTAGGAATAGTCATTGCCAGGGGCCATGCCATTGTAAGTGGCAGAGCTAAGATGTCAGTCCACAGAGCTTGGCTCTAGAGCTAAAAACCTGTGCTTTTAGTACCGAGCAAGGCTGAAACAGGTACCCTGGTTATAGATGAGGATGTCTGAGATCTTGCCTGCTAGTAGAAAACCCAGATCTCCTAAAGTCGTGGCTCCCTCAACATTGTACCTGATTGTAGAGCCCACAAAACACACTCAGGCAGATGAGAGCAGGCCAGGCTGCCCCCTTCCTCCTAGAACTCAGCTCTCAATGCACCCTCTTGCCCTCAAATCTGCCTTCCTAACTCTGCTTATCTTCAAAGGAAGTAAAATAAATGAACCACATCAGTGTCTTTTCTCCTCTTCTACCCAACCTGACCACCTCTGTCTTTGGCTTGCCAGCATCCACTGCCAGCCATTCAAAATCCCAGTGTTTGGAAAGCTGGCACCACTGTCATGGTGGATGCCTAAATCCCAATTCCTCTACACACGTTTTTCTTTTCAGAGAAGGAAATAAGCCTTTATGGGTGTTAGTACATTTATGAGTTTAAATAAAAACAACTACATCTCTATTGACTGTAGTTATTATGCTCCATTTTGAGAAATGTAAGTGCCACAAATAAAAATAGATTGGCTGGAGTCGGTGTACATCAGTTCCAATAATGACCTCATCAGTCCCATCATGTGTATGTTTCAGTTAATGTTCCCTGGGCTTGCAGAAAAGGAAATGGAATGCTTCATGGAGCATTTTCTAAGTGCTCCAGGTAGATGTGAATGTTTATTAGTGTCATGAAATTCATCTGGCAGGCAAAGCCTGGACTTCACAGAAAAGGCCAGAGTGCCATTACTTTCAGACCGGACAGAAAGTGCACCCCAAACCATGGGTGTACATGCAGAACCTGCCATACGTGACACCTGGGCCAGGAATGAACAGTTATGACACAGACCTCTGACTTACAATGGCTCAATGAATGACCTTCTGATTTTACAATGAAATGAAATCAATATGTATTCAGTAGAAACCATACTTAGGATTTTCAATTTTTATCTTTTTATGCCAATATGTTATAATACTCTGTCTTTTTGATGGCTGAGTGGAAGGAGTGTGTCTAAGTATTTGCATGTAGGTAGGGTATGGGGTGCATATACACCTATGAACATGTGTGCGCACGTGGCGACCAGAGGTTGATGTTAGGTATCTCTCTCAATTGTTCTCCACTCTGTTTATTGAGATAGGATCTCTTACTGATTCAGGTAGTCTAACTAGCCAGTCTGCTCTGGATATCCCCTCTCTCGGCCTTCCTCGGATTACAGGTGGGGCACTATATCTCTCTGGCTTTCATGCAGGTCCTAGGGATCTGAACTGTGGTCCTCACACTTGTCCAGCAAGCACTTCATCCACTGATCCATCTCTCCTGCACAATATGTAGTAACGCTCTCGCAGTAAAGAATAGCAGGGGCAAACTGGAGCTTCCGGTCAGCTCTGCAGTCACGACAGGAAGCAACGGGTACTCCAAGGTATACTGTGTGACTGAGCTGTGGTGTCTGGTAGTTCACATAGGCGCAACATGGTTTGGTGTACGATAGAGTCAGCTTGCCCCCACCGTGAGTCAAGGCATCCGTTCTTATTTAGATCTGTCTTCTGAGTGCCGTGCGGCTAACGGAAGGAAGATTCTCTCTGTGTTTTGATCCTCTCTGATTTCTTAGCTGGATTAAGCAGATGGCCCTTAGCACGGGACCACCTGTATTCAAACCACAGCCCCATCTTTAGTGATCAAACACAGTGGGACATCAAATGCGCAGGAGCATTTGTTCGAGGTCTGAAGTTCAAGTATAAACTCTAGGACCTTCTGGAGTCGGCCATTCCTCTAGAACCTCGCGATGCTCATCTATCTCGTCGATGCCATGGAGATAATAGGACCTGCTCTTCAGAGTTGCTGTGAGAGTTACATCTTAAAATTGTACATAATGTGTTCAGCTCTGGGTCTCGCAAATCGGTGAGTCTCGGTGTGAGCTGCCACCAGCGTGCTTGTGCTGGACACCTCCTATGTGACACTTCTGTTCAGTCTCCTCTCATTCCAGGCACTGCTGCAGCAACAAGGTCATTGTCCCCACTGCAGGGGTCACACAGGTGCGACCTGAGAGTCCAATAACTTTGGATCTACGCTAGGGCTTCTCACCTCCCACCCCAAACATGTTGTTCCCACAAAGAAGGAAGCCTTTTGCTAGCATGCATGAATAGATGCATTGAAATCGCAGTCGAGTACACACAGTGGAGAGGACCTTCAACCGCTGTACTATGGCAGAACCTCACTCTTCACAAAGATATGACGATGTTCTATCCCAAGACTATTTCATCCATTCTCTATTGGCATGACCAAATACCAGACTGGTTGGCTTGCAAAGAATACAGGTTTATTTGGGTCCCAGCTCCAAAGCTAGGAATTCCAAGAGCATGACATGAACCACTGGTGAAAGCTTTCTTGCCACATTACAGTAGAGGGCCTCTAATGAAGGCAGCCTAGATAAGAAAGAGACAAGCTGCTTTTTATCAGAAACAGTTTGGACATAAACTATGCACTTTCTCGTCTCAGTGGCCGAATACCTGGCAAAGGCAATGGCTTGGGCTTATTCCAGCTTCTAGTTTGAGAATCCATTATGTCGGGCAGGACAAGGCAGCAGGGGCTTGAAGCAGCTGGTCCCATTGCCTGAAAAGTCAGGAAGCACAAATCAATGAATGGTGACAATCAGCTTAATTTCTTTTTTTTTTTTATTCAGCCCAGGACCCCAGCCCATGGAGTTATACTGCCCACACAATTGCTTGCCCTCTTCAATTACTCCATCTAGAGATTCCCTCAGAGAGATGTCCAGAGATT
Source organism: Peromyscus leucopus (assembly GCF_004664715.2). NCBI lineage: Eukaryota > Metazoa > Chordata > Mammalia > Rodentia > Cricetidae > Peromyscus > Peromyscus leucopus. The sequence continues at coordinate 56,110,860 of NC_051075.1, read as the reverse complement.
TGTCTCCTAGGGAATTCTGGCTTTTGTCAAGTTGAAAGTCTACTAATTAACACCAACCATTAATTTATTAACCTATTAATGAATGGGTAGATGGCTTCATTCATGAAAGAAACCCCTCATAGCCTATCACTTTCCAAAGGTTTCAATTCTCAAATACTATTAACACATAGCTTTGGGTATGCAGTTTCTTATGCATGAAATTTGGGGGACGCATTTAAACCACGGCACCTTTCCATGTGATTTTATATGGATGTAGAATCTCTGCAAGTATTTGATCAGAATGAGGTCATACCTGAGTAATGTCATTCCTAAAGCCAGTCACCAGTGTCCTTCTAAGGAGGGGCATTGGAAGACACAGAGAAGGGAGATTCAGCTATGTAAAGACAGAGCAATGCTTCTCTAAGGCAAAGAATGTCAAGGGCTGCCAACAACCACCAGACTCAATAAGGGAGGAACCTTCCTGAGAGCCCATAGAGGGGACATGGCCCGGCCAACTACTTGATCTGAAGCATCCAGTCTCCAGCACTGTGTGAGGATAGCTTCCATTGTTAAACCACTGGAGTGCGGTCACTCCTTTTAGCAGGAATACATATGGGGACAGGAGTGTGTGGTCACGGCTTCTCCCATTCATTCCCTGAACAGGTTACATGGAGACACACTTCATACAGCTCCTCATATGGCTCATGGGGTCTGTTGCCTAATTACTAACGCTAAGACCAACTCAGGAATACATCTTTGCATTCATTCTTAGTCCTCCCTTCCTTGGCTCTTGCCTTCTCCTGCTCTGTGGAAAGAGGGCCTCAGTTTATCCCCCTTTTCTCTGCTGTGACTAAAAAATACAGAATGTCTTGGCTCCCCTGGGACCCCACCAGCTCATGTTTTCCCAGCAGCCTGACCCCAACCCCTGGTCTTAAACATTCCCAGGCACTGATGGAGGTGTTTCTGCCATTTCCTAAAACAGGACCAGAAACTAACCCCAGCCCTGAGCCAAACTACCATGCAGTTTCTGTTACCCAACCCCCTCACCATAGCCATACATAAGTAGAACAGCCTTTTCTCCCACTGAGAACCTTAAGAAAGCTCCTCTATAAATGCTTTGGACTGACCTCTTGGCTTTCCATGTCCCTTTCTTTAGGATCCCAAGTAGTCACATCCCAAGACAAGTAGAGGAACTCCCTTCAGAAAATTCACTTGCCAACACTTTGAGGATGACTCTAGCCAGTCAGACCAGATACAGATACCTGACAGTTAGTTGACATTCTGTAAATATTTACTAAGGGAATAAATAAATAAAAATATTAAAGACGACTCAATCCTGTCCTTAAGAAGTTTTCAATTAAACAGTCAAAATAAAATGAACATAATACAAGAAAACAAATGATATGCACATTTGAAGGATAAAGAACTTAAAATTCCCAACATCCTGGTTCAGCATCCATAAGGCTGAATAGCCAGTGAGTCAGGTTTCAGTGGTTTTGATCCCTGCTTCCTTCTGCCCACATATCAGGTAGGCTCTCAATAGCAAGCCACAGAATCCATTCTGGTGGCTTAAGAAATGAGGGCATTTTATTAAAGATCCCAGGGAGTTTATAGACTTCCTATGAGATGTAGTCTCTGAACAATATGCAATCACATCATGAGGGTTTCTCTAGGAATGCATATCCAGGGAAGAACATAATGGCCACCAATCAGCCTCTTTGGGCCAAGTCAACTGGTTTCCCTCTGTAATCTGAAATCTAGGAAACACACAAAGCTGCTTTGACCTTAGAGAGCTGTCTATCATCCACACATCACTCTGCTGTTGAGCCAAGTACAAGAAACTGAGCCAACCACACCTCTCTTACCCCTTAGTCTTATGTTAAAATCCTAAGCTCTTTGGGGAATAGCCAATTGGTATCTCTTTTCAAGACCTTCAGACAATCTCAGTTCATTTTGCACTGCCAACACCGAATCTCAAGAGACTAGGTAATTTTTGAATAAAAGAAATTTACTTCTCATAGTTCTCGAGGTTAAAGGAGTCCAAAGTCAAAATGGCAGAATGTGATGAAAGCTATTTTGCCACATCATCCAGTTGTTGGAGAGCAGAAAGGCAAAAGAGAAAGAGACCAAATCCATGCCTCAAGTCCTTTTATAACCAGCATGAATCTATTCATGACAATGGAGCCTTCATGACATAAAGACCTCCCATTAGACCCCCTCCAACCAACACTGTCTCATGGGAACACAAATCTCCAGTGCAAGCTTCATGGGGACAGACATTACTAAAGTTTCCAAGCCTACCTATTCCATCCCAGAATCACTGATGTTCAAAGTCTGGTTGGTGGACAAGCCATGTCAGAATTACCCAGAGCTTGTCAGAGTTGCAGAATCTATGGCTCCATCCAAAGAGTCTGAGTCAAACTCCCAAGTTGGACACAGCCTCTAGGTTAGTCATAGTAAAGCTAAAGGATTCCTGGTGTGGTGCTCTGTCCTCCATTCTAAGGATGCTCAAGTCTTAGCTAGTCATTAGAATGCCCTAGAGAATGTTTTAAAAATAGATTCCCAGATGTCATTCTTCATAAAACTATCTAATAGGCCTCAGGGGTTGGGGTAAAGCCTAGGCATCTTGATTTGCATTTTTAGGTTTGTTGACAGGTTTTGTGTTTAACCAGAGTTGGAAGCTGCCACCCTACCATGTGAAGTTCTGATCTTTCAGTAACCACCCTTACCCACTTGGCAGCTCTTCAGTCTTGGGAATCCCAAGAAGCTAGACTCCAGGGAGCATGGCAAGTCACTCAAAAAACCTGCAAACTGCAGATTTCAGTCCCTACTGAGAGTCAGCGAATCTGAACAGAGATCCCAGAAGACCTTAGTAAGCCACAGTGGGGAGACAGGATGAGATGAATGCTGGTGGGTAGCTCATCCCTCCTTTTTATTCATTCCAGGACCCCCAGTCTATAAAATGGTACCACCCACACTCAGGGCAAGCCTTCCTTTCATGGTTAAACCTTCCTGGAAACACCCTCATAGACATATCCAGGGGAGAATGTTTCCATGGTGATTCAAAACCCACTTAGCAATTAAAGAGAAGTTAACAATTAAAGTCAGCCACCACCGACAGTGTCCCAATGACACCAGAACCCAGAACCACCCTACTCTTACACATATAGAGCCAATGGCCCTGTGCCTGGCTTCTGCAGTCACTCTGACTCCAAGGCTTCAGGGCCTTGCAGGCTGCAGGATTTGAGAGCAGATGTTCCCCTTGCACATGGCTAGACTTGGATCTCAGTAGTGATGGACAAGCATCATTGACCAGGACGGCTGGGCAGCTGCAGAGAACAAGAAGAATGTACTCGCTCCCATCCCATCTTCACTGATACAACAGTTGCCACTTCCTGAGGCTAGGGAGGACAAGGACACCGTGTGCCCATTCTCCCTACTCCCTGTCATTGCTACCAAGCTGATCACTTAGGCCTGATACTCGGAGAGCAACAGAAGCTACAGCTACCTGCCCTGTACCCAGCTCGGCCCTGGAGCTTCTCTCCCTCCTTATTTATCACCACCTTTCAGTGCTTATTTGGCTGTGACAGAATCACCCTCATGTTACAGAATTGTCATCGTTGCTGTATGGCTCTATAATTATTGTCCAGGAATGACCCAGAGTATGTTACAAAAAATTGAATAGAAAATGCCACATCAGAATGAGCAGAGGTTGTCCCCCGATAGAAGAACCACACCTGATATTGGTATTATTTCCATCTGTGCTTTTTATTTTTCCTTGTATGTAAAGCTAATTGGCATGTTGTGTTCTGGGTTCTCTTTGTATGTTGAGAGCAAGACTCTCCACTTACATCATTCATAATGACAAACCTCATGTGTCGTCATTTACCTAGGAATGGGGATGTCCTCGGGCTGAAACAAAACCTAATTAAAAGATACTAGAACTGGAAAAACATGTAGAAAGCTAGAGAATCTAAGAACCATAAAAACAGGCTAAGGTAGAGTCTCAATGTGATGAACTAGAGACATTTAAGTCTTATTCTTCCCGTTGGTTTCTATCAATGCTCTGATTTGATTCAAATTTCTATTTATTTTTGCCTTTACCAAATAACCAAAGAGTTTGTTCAGCCTAGGTCCAATCTTCAAGAAAAGACTAGCTCCTCTCTGAGTCCCTGTTTCAATGGTTGTGATCACTAGGGCTCAAGGCCACCTCTGAAAAACAGTTGACAGGGAGATGCGAGGGAACCCATGTCATATATTCTTTCCCACCAAGCAAGGCTGCATGACTCGTGCTGAAATGCTTTCTTTAGCTACAACAAGAAGTATTGAACTGGGGTAGTTTTTAACAAGATCATAACTTACACATATGGGCACACACACGAAGCTCATTCAACATAACTGACCACTGTCTCTTTTGAGGATGCTCCATTATCAAAAGCAGGGCTCCCTTGTTGCTACCTTCCAGTGGGCACCCTCCATACAGCTGTCTTTATGCATGTCACTCTTTCAAGTGTCATACTGAGTCACAGTCTACAATCACAGTCACAATCTCTGGCCATATCCATCCTATCATCTGTTTTGTGAATAAAGTTTTACTGGAAAATAGTCATGTCTTTATTCTCATTCATAGCCTACGGCTCTTTTCATTAAACAACAGAACTGAGGAGTTGTGACAGACTGAATGGCCCAAAGCCAAAAATATTATCTGGCCCACTTTACAAGTTTCTCCAATCCTGCCCTGGACCTATCACAGTCAGAGGTGTGAAAGGCAGCCACTCACGTTGTACAATAAGCTTCCCTGAAAGGAGAGTGTAGACAGGGCTGCTCCAGGGGACATTCCTTGGACATCTGCCTAAATATTCAGTTCTTTCCCCAGTGCTACCAAAAGGACTTTGTAGAGAACTTCCAGACCTGGAGTATGAAATCAGGTTGACTTGAGACCCCAAAATCAGGTCTCTCTGATTATCTCCCTCACTTGCCAAGTGGTGCTACTAAAAGAACCTTCTAACAGAGATGTCATCAGGATCCAATAGGGAAACACAAATCATGTGTTTATCACGGTGCCTGCCACACAGTGTGCCCTCAACAAAGGCTGGCCTCTCTGCCTACTACAGCATCTGCCTGCCACACAGTGTGCCCTCAACAAAGACTGGCCTCTCTGTCTACTACAGCATCTGCCTGCCACACAGTGTGCCCTCAACAAAGGCTGGCCTCTCTGCCTACTACAGCATCTGCCTAGCACACAGTGTGCCCTCAACAAAAGCTGATCTGTCTACCAACTACAGCATCTGCCTGCCACACAGTGTGCCCTCAACAAAGACTGGCCTCTCTGTCTACTACAGCATCTGCCTGCCACACAGTGTGTCCTCAACAAAGGCTGACCTGTCTACTAACTACAGCATCTGCCTGGCACACAGTGTGCCCTCAACAAAAGCTGATCTGTCTACCAACTACAGCATCTGCCTGCCACACAGTGTGCCCTCAACAAAGGCTGGCCTCTCTGTCTACTACAGCATCATCCTCAGCCCATACTGCCTGGAGCTAGTGAGGTGACCATCCTCCTTCTACTCTGAAAGAGTATGGGAATGATAGACAAATCACAGAAGGGCTTTGCTGATGACGCAGCACCTGGAAACCAAGATGGTTGGGAGCTTCCTTCAGCAGTCACAAAAATGTTAATTCTCTGTAATATGTCAGTAAGGTATTTTTCTCCGGGAATATCATTCAGGTCCTCAAACAGAATAGTGTCCATACACAGAACTGAGAGACTTAGGTCCTCCAAATTCTTCACACAGTAATAATAAAAAGAAAAGAATGGATGAAGAAACACACAATGCTTTGCTCGTCCCTGATGTCTTTCAGATCATTGGATTAGACCCTCACTTTGTTGGTTCCATCACTTGATTTTTAAATTGAGCAACTTTTATAGACTGGGGAGAGGACAAGAGTGCTGCATGTAAGTCACGAAGGGGCAGATGCCCCCACTCAGTACACCCTAGCAGGGCTGCTAAGGCAGATAACCCTACAGCAGGGAGAGACCCTTTCACATGAGAGGCAGGAGACTAAGCAAATGGGACCACAGACACTGCTCAGGTGACCCCCTAATCAGACATGCTAAAAATTTCCCCTTCCATGAAATACTTTGCACTGTTAACTGCTTTCTGCAAATCTTTCCCATTCTTTAATACTGTCTTAGTAATCTTTGCCAATTAGCTGCTAATGCATTTTTAACACCTACTAATCTTCATTTTAAAAAAAAAGTTATGAGCTAATTTGGGGGATTTTCTGTCATTCCAGCTAAGGGACAGAACTCTGTGACGCTACAGTTCCAGCCTGAGAAATTTGGTTATGAATATCATCCCTGGTTTAATAAAAGCTCTTGGGTGGGGGGTGGGAGTCACAAACAACTGCACCTAACAATTTGTTACTGACATTAGGGTACCATATGACTTAATACACATTAAATGATTAAAAATATATGGGCTACAGCTGGATCAAGAACAGAGAGGGAGAACAAGGAATAGGAGACCATGGTAAATGAAGACCACATGAGAAAAGGAAGAAACAAAGCGCTAAAGAGGCCCACAGAAATCCACAAAGATACCCCCACAAAAGACCGCTGGCAATGGTCGAGAGACAGCCGGGACTGACCTACTCTGGTGATGGGATGGCCAAACACCCTAATAGTTGGGCTAGAAACCCCATCCAAGAACTGAGAAATCTGGATGCAGACATCCACGGCTAGGCCCCGGGTGGAGTGCCGGGAGTCTAATTAGTGAGAAAGAGGAGGGTTTATATGAGTGAGAATTGTTTAAACCAAGGTTGGATAAAGCACAGGGACAAATAGCCAAACGAATGGAAACACATGAACTATGAACCAAAGGCTGAGGGGCCCCCAACTGGATCAGGCCCTCTGAATAGGTGAGACAGTCGATTGGCTTGATCTGTTTGGGAGGCATCTAGGCAGTGGTACTAGGTCCTGTGCTCATTGCATGAGTTGGCTGTTTGAAACCTGGGGCTTATGCAGGGACATTTGGCTCAATCTGGGAGGAGGGGACTGGACCTGCCTGGACTGAGTCTATGAGGTTGATCACAGTCCTTGGGGGAGGCTTTGCCCTGGAGGATGTGAGAATGGGGGGTGGGCTGGGGGGAAGGGGAGGGGGACAGGAAGGGGGAGAACAAGGGAATCTGTGGCTGTTATGTAGAACTGAATGGTATTGTAAAATAAAATAAAATAAAATAAAAAATCTATGGGCTAGGGTGGAGAAGGACCTGAAAATAGAGGCGAATATGAGAAAACTCACAATAGTCACCATTTAGGGGCGGAGTGCTCCATGTTCTAACTACTGGGCCAGTTCTCTCAGTCATCTCTACAGACTGAGAGAAGTTGTCATTCTACACACGGAGAAACTGTGACCCCGAAACCCTCAACACATAGAATAGCTACACCTCAAAGCAGCAAGCCCAGAGCCCCAGGGTTCCTCAACCTCCTACCTCTCACCATGCCAAGAATGAAGACCCAGAATCCCACCAGAGAGGTAAGCCAGAAACCAAGACCCTGAAGTAAAACAAACCTAAGAGGATCTGGAGGCCACATCCCTTCCTCCTACAGAGCTTGCAGGATTGTCAGCCTGGGAGGACAGATGCCTGAGCAATTCTTCCTCCTATGCACCCCCCAAAGTCTCTACGTTTAATTTCATGAACTAAACATGTTCATTTCATGAACATACATTCCTATGGTTATTATTGGAACTGGGCTAGATTGGAGAGCAGACAATGAGTTAAGTAGCCATTTCTCTTAGATTGAGGTGGCAGGCCGTATCCCTTCACAAACCTGCCTCCAGTGTGGCCTCTGCCACCTCCCTCAGAGACCCTCCTGTCTCCCTCTGCAGGACCCTTGCCATCACTGAGCTTCCTCCAAGGCCACATACCCCACCATCCTCAGGAACCAGGACAGGTGGCCCTAGAAATTAGCTTCCAGTGGCCCCCTAGTTGCAAATGCCAAGCAGGAATTCAACCAACCCAAACACAAACTTGCAAAGAAGGAATTGCTCCCAGCCCAGCCAGTGCCTCCAGGTTTTTATTGCAGAAGCCCAAAGTCACTGTCACAAGGTGGTCAGATCCATGGCAGGCAGGGCAAGGCTAGTACTTGAAAAGATGCCAGTGTTGCCCCTGAGTGACTGATAGAAAACGCCTGAGCCTTACCCTGTCCTCTGGTTACTGCCTGCCAAAGCCCTGATAGCTCAGAGAAAGGGAGGGACTGGGAAGTGCCTACTGGCTCTTAAAAAGCCCTTCATCAGGCATAGGCATCTTTGTTTCCCAGCTAAAGAAGAAACTATCCATCCAATGTATACACTAAGTCATAGCACTTAGGTCTTCCCAACTGCCAGGCCTCTTCAGAGCACCTACTGTATGCCTGCATTGTGCCCAGCCCAAGGAAGGACTGTGGAAATACACAAATAAATCATTGAGGAACATCAATCTCTAGCCATACAAGTACCTGCTCTACTACCTGTACATTTGAAATCTCCTGAATAGGACTTTTTAAGGAATCCTAGCCTACATTCCATTTCTGTAGGTGTAAGGAAAGACCCAGGAAGTTTGTGCCTTTTAAAGATTTCCCAGGGTAGATGTGGCTATGTCTGGGGGCAGCAATTTCTTTTCCTTTCTTATTTTTTAAATGTATTATATGAGTGGCATTTACCTGGTGTAAGGAGATATCCATAGGTATCAAAATGAAGCTTTCCTAACTTATATGATTTTATTTTTATCTACATAAATATATGTATGTGTGTGAGAGTGTATGCCACATGTACATGGGTATCCACAGAGGCCAAAAGAGGGTTTCCGATCCCCTGGAGCTGGATTCAACACAGTTGTGAACCACCCAATGTGGGGACTGGGAGCCAAACTTGGGTCCCTTGAAAGCACAGTAGAGCCAGCCCTCTAACCCCAATGCTTTCCTAGTTGCCTTAGTTTACTTTTCTGTTGCTGTGATAAAATACCATGACCAAAAGCAACTTGGAGAGGAAAGGGTTTATTCCATCTTACAGCCTGTAGTCCAGCATCCAGGGAAGTCAGGGGAAAACTGAAGCAGAGGCCATGGAGGAACACTGCTTGCTGGTTTGCTCTTTGTGGCTTGCTCAGCCTGCTTTCTTACAGCACCCAGGACCACCACCCCAAGGGTGGCATTGCCCACAGTGAGCTGGGCCCTTTCACATCAATCATCAGTTGAGAGAACGCACCCCAGGCTTGCCCGCAAGCCAATCTAGGGGAGCATTTTCTCAATTGAAGTTCCCTGGTCTCAAATGACTCTAATTATGTCAGGTTGACCTCAAACTAGCCAGCACACCAAGTAAAAGGCTCTCCTGGTAATTCTGAAAGTGCAATCAGGTTCGGGAACTGGACATTAGCCAGTGATGCCTCCCTCCAGTATTTCTCTGGAACTGATGTCCACTTTGAGAAGGATGGCAGAAGAGCAGGAGGAGGGGGACATCAGACAAGCTTGTTCACATGGTACAGACTTAGCATTAATGCTTCTCTTCCCAGGTGCTGCCCTCTTGGCATAGACCACTGTTTACCTCAGAAGACTAGATCCCAAGTGGTAAAATATGGACACCCATGAAGCTGTTCTGAGGCAGAAGAATCTCCCTGACTTCTTCAATATCACAGCAGCTGTAGAAAGGAAGAATCCATAAGTCAGTTCATAAATGAATTCAATGAGACCCTGGAAGGGTGAGAAAAGGAGGGTCCCAAAGCCTCATCACTGATACAGGACACAGTTGTGCTTCAGCTTTATCCAGTTGAAGGAGGAAAGTCTAGTGATTTATCAGCCACATGGCACCTGGGCTGCCATAATCAGCTCAGAACTGCCTGATCTACAGTACTGCCTCACTCTCAAATGAACAAGCCAAGGCCAGGGATCCCTACCAGATGGACACCAGAGTTGTAGGGATAAGCACACACACACACACACACACACACACACACACACACACACACACACACACACACACACACACTTGGAGTGCTGAGGGATGTTGTGGTCAAATTTTTCTGTAACTCAGTCAATGAGCATCCAGTCTATTAGTGGTTGTGGTTGGGACCCAGAGATGGCAAAGAAGCAGCCTGCTACCTTTTATCTCAGGAAGTCTGTGTTCTGGCAAGGAAAACAACTATGACAAATGTAAAGACAAGCTAAGAGAAAAGGGGCAGGATGGGATAACCTTGAGTCATATCCTTCCATACCAAGACAACAGTTAGCTCAGATCACAGCACCTGTGTCATGTGCCCAGTACTTGTCTATGCATTTAGTGTGTATTAATACACTCAATCCTCGAAGCAACTGCTGTGTTTTAAAAGCATTCCTCGGATTTCATGTATTGGAAATCTGGTCCCCCAATGCAGCAGGGGTGACTGAGAATTCTACCTCTATGAAGGGTCCATCTTATGGGCTAATGGATTGTCACGAGAGATGCTTTGTTATAAAAATCAAGCTTGCTCTAGCATGCTTGCTCTGTAGTGCCATGTGATGGCCTCCATCATGTTATGATTCAGTAAGTTGGCCATCTTCAGATGCAGACAAGAGATCTATCTCTGCATACCCTTGGACTTCACAGCTGCCATAACCATGAGCCAAATAAACTTCTGTACTCTGTAGTCACCCAGTCTCAGGTCATTCAGAGATAGCAACAGAAAATGAACCAAGAAGACAGCCCTAGAAGGAGTCATATTATACAAGGGACTGACACCTTTTCTTCAAAAATCAAACTTAACCAATGTGATTACAGAGCAATGGTATCTGGTAAACGTATAACTGGCATCACAAAAGGTGGGCTCCTATTCTGTTTGCCAATTTCTATAGTGTAAATATCCACCACTGTCAATTCAAGCTATAGATGCAACATTGAAAGACTCAGAGATGGGCAATGCCCCACCATCATATAGAATTCACATTCTGTAGACACAATGGTCCTAATACCAAGGACATAGGTAATAGTAAATGCAGATGAATTTCTAAACAGTCTTATTAAATAAGAAACACTGAGCCAAATATGGGGTGAAAGCCATAGAGATCAGGGAAATATTGATAGACACCAGCTAGCCTTAACTCAACCACACTGCTGTAGCTTCCCAAGAGAGTGCTACTTCCTGTCTACTCAGGCTTTTATTGCCTTGTTGTTCTGTCCTCTCATTGGCTCTTAGCCCAGTTACCTCACTTCCTTGTCACTGCCTGTCTATACAGGCCTCCAGGTCTCTATGGTTGGTACTGGGATTAAAGGTGTGTGTCACCACACTTGGTTGTTTCCTAGTGTCTCCTTGAACACACAAAGACTCTGCTTGCCATGTGATTGGATTAAGGGCATGTGCTACCACTGCCTAACTTTTGTTTATAGCTAACTATGTCCTCTGATGTCCAGGCAAACTTTCTTTATTAACATACAAATAAAATATCACCACATTTCAGCACAAATAAAATATCACCACAGGTAAATATAGTAAATAATTAGAAACAGGTGAGTTTCATGTGTTTGTTTTTGTTTTAGTTTACCTGTAAGTTGTAGAATTTAATTTTTAATGACTAATAGCTAGCTCCAATTCTTCTGAAAATTGACTCTCACAAGCTGGTGCACACTAAGTCAAAACCACAACCAACTCAAAGTTACTACGTTATGCAAGACTGTGAGATAGAAGAAGGTACTACTTCCACTTGAAAGCACTGAAAGAATTTTACCTGGAAGAATTATTTTATTCTTATAAGGCCAGGTTAAAGATCACTACAAGAGAACCATTTTAATGGATGTCTTATTTATGTTTCTATTGCTGGTAAAACAACATGATCAAAAGCAACTTGAGGAGGAAAGGATTTATTTCATTTCTATTTCCAGGTAACAATCCATCACTGAGGGAAGGCAAGACAGGAATTGAAACAGAGGACATGGAGGAATGATGCTTACTGACTTGTGCTCATGGATTTGCTCAGCATGCTTTATTATACACTCCAGATGACCTTCCCCGGGAGGAACTACCTACAATTGGCTGAACACTCCCACATCAATCATTAATTAAGAAAATGTCCCACAGGCTTGCCTGCAAGCCAGTCTTATGGTGATGTTTTCTCAATTGTGGTTTCTTCTCAGACAACTTTAGCTTATATCTAGTTGACAGAAAAAAATAGCCAGCAAAACAACTTTCTATAGATGTCTATCATGAATCTGACCTGCCTTATGGAGAAAGTTCCCAAACACAGTGACATCAAAAATGGGGTTCTCGCTGGGCGATGGCAGTGCATTCCTTTAATCCTAGCACTCAGAAGGCAAAGCCAGGTGGATATCATGAGTTTGAGGTGAGCCTGGTCTACAGAGTGAGTTCCAGGACAGCCAGGGCTACACAGAGAAACACTGTCTTGAAAAATAAAAAAAATGGGGTTCTCTCACAAGAATGACAAGCATGGCATGATAACCCTAATGGCTCTCATACCTGGGCAGTAACTAATAGCTCTCTAATTGTATTTGAGATCTACTCAGCAAGAGGGAAATCATGTCTGGTACTGAAAACCTAGCCATCTACCTAGGGCTGCTGACGTCATGGATCTTGAAGGAAAAACTACAACCATCACTTTACAAAACCAGCATAATCCCAACTCCATTCTAAATATTTGTCCTTATACATACAAACAAGTGAAGTCCTCACCCCTCATCAAGGATGCATATTTATTTTTTGCAACAGATGGAGACAACTACAGAAAACCACAACCGTAGTCAAAAGTTTTCTCCTATCCTGCCTGGCCCCACGGTCCAGCAGCTGCTTATAAAATAATCACTCCGAGGCTTAATATTATTTACAAACTGTATGGCCTATGGCAGGTCCCTTGCTATCTAGCTCTTATAACTTAAATTAACCCATTTCTATTAATCTATGTTTTGCCATGTGTTCTGTGGCTTTACCGGTCTGCTGGCATATTCCTCCTTGGGCAGCAGCCTGGCATCTCCCCAGACTCCACCTTTCTCTTTTCTGTCTCTCTCCTTAGATTTCCCACTGCCTCTAAGCTGTCTTGCCATAGGCCAAAGCAGCTTATCTATTAACCAATCAGAGTAACACATATTCACAGCATACAGAAAGATATCCCACACCACTTCCCCTTTTCTATCTAATCAAAAAGGAAGCTTTTAGCTTTAATATAGTAAAATTATATATAATCATTATCAAGCAAGAATAACAGTTACAATAACTAGTCTATTTGTATTTTGCAAAATTAAAGAAAATATTTTATCATCTATCCTATATTTGTGAGTCTAAAGTTTCATATCTAATTTAATTTTTATCATAACCAAGGAAAATTGTAATTGCAACTATCTAGTCTTCAACTACATCAAAGACCTCAGAAGGATACAATATTACCTAAGTAAACAGGAAGAGCATTGTAAGCAACTCCCAAAAATCTAGAATGATAGAGACAGCTGGCTGCCTGTAGTCACCCAAAGTTCCTCTGCAACATTGGGGCATTCATCTTCAGCCTATAGGCCTTGAGTTTCTCAGTTGCTTCTCCCTGTGTCCTGCAGAGTATCTGGCAGTCTCCTCTGCAAAACAGGAACCTGAAGGACCATCTCATCTTGTTTTGGCAAAATTTAGTGGTCATTTTTCCATGGGTCCTGCATGTCTAGTCAATACAAGATTTTGTCAAGCAGTCCAGGCATAAACAGTTTCTTTCCCAAATGGCTAACTTTTGCCATAATGAAAGCAAACTCCATATGGAGTTTCTTCAATGCCCATCATCTTCTTTGAAGTAAATTGATGCTGCCAGGAGCAGACATGTCTCATTGTCCAGAAAGTCTAAGTTTTTAGTAACATTTTAAATGCCATATTCTGTAGGTCTTTGAAGTGTTTGAAGATTACCTACCTAATTGAAATATATCTATGTATACCTAAAAAACTTAACTAACATAACCAAGTTTGATTATCATAAATGACTAATTATCAATCTGTATTTCTTAATTATACATTACAATTTTAAATGAGTTGCATAAACATAATACCTTAAACAAGAGTAGAAATAAATATAGTATTATAAAATTAACTTAAAATTTGTATCAATATACTAAAATCCATAGCAATGTAAAACATTTTAAGCAACGTGTTGCTCTTTAAAAGTAGATTCAATAATCTACCCTTTTATCCTATCATATCTATAATACCAAAATGTAGAGTTATGGAGCCCAGTTCCAAAGGATACATTGATAGTACAACTCCCACATCTAAGGCTCAGGGATCATTGTAGAAGAGGAAGTGAAAATATTGTAAGAGCCAGAGGAGTAATGAGTTTGCTATAAGATTGTGTCTCCTGGGAATGTCCGAAGCCACACCCATAAAGTATCACCAACGTGACTGCTCAAACTTGAGCTGAACAAGGACAACACAAATAGACATGCTTACATGAATGGGGGAACTCTCACAGGAGCCTCAACCCTACACAAATAACTATAGTCAACTAAGACTATAGTTGTGGGAGAGTGGGAGACATAGTTTCCTCAAGGAAGAACACACCAAATGGTTATCCAATATAAAATGGCCAGCCAAACAAGGAGAGGGTATATTGGAAGGGTTTGGAGGGAGGTTTGGAGGAAGGGTTAGGATTAGGGTTAGGGTTAGAGCATTAGGGTTAGAGTTAGGGTTAAGGTTAGAAATGGGATTAGGTTTTGGATTATAGTTAGGGTTATGAAAGGGAATGGGGAAATGATGTCATTATCATCTCAAGGAATAAAAGAAAAATGATAAGCAAGAGGTGTTATTATTGAATCTTTCTACATGTACACTTTGATCATGTTATATCCCTCTATTGCTTTTATTTTATTAGCATATTTTAATTTCCCCTTTCTTGCTCCCTGTCTTTCCTCTTCCTTTCTGCCAAGACCCTCTCTTCTCACTCCCTTTCGCTTCCTCCTGAAGACACCCGAGACTGTTTTCCATCTTCCTTCATACCTCAGATCCAGAATAAAAGTGAGCCAATAGATAAGGAAGCCTGTCTGTTTTCATAGGGATTATTTGCTTTTTGAATGTACTGCCTTCTTATCTTTAAAATGTAGGGAAATACACCATAGAAGCAAGAGTTAGTTCAGAAATCCTGGAGACTGGAAACAAGTAGAATTAAGATGCAAAACAAAAATCTCATTATGAATTGCCTAGAGTTCTGAAAGATTTCAGAAGACCAAATCAATGGAAAAAAATCAATTATATTTCTACTAACTTGTAGTAAACCATCTAAACATGAAAATTTTAAGGTCTATTTATGACATCAAAAAAAATAAAATATTTAGGACTATAAGAAGTACAAAACATAAATGCCCTTAAAAGATACTAAAAACAATTTAAATCAATTCAAGATCTTAAAAAACCAGGAAGACATTCCATGTTCATAAATAGACTGGAGATTTACTAAATTGATCGACATGATCTACAAACTCAATATAAACTCTATCAAAATTCTAGCCTCTTTATTTTAAATGAAATTGACATGCTGACCCTAAAGTGTATGTAGTAAATAAGAGATCTAGAATAGCTAGAATCTTGAATTTTAAAAAGTGAGGACTTACTCCTTCCTAGTTCAAATCTACAGTAATTTGGAGAGAACGAAGCCAGGAACAACGGCACAGAACTGTAATCTTTTTTCTTACATAGCATTTATATTGATTCTCTGGGAGTTTCACATCATGCACCCCAATCACAATCCCTTTCCAGTCTTTCCATGTCCTCTCCCCTTGTTACCCTCCACAAAAAAAGTGAAAAAATAATAAAAATAAAAGGAAAAAATTCCACTTTGAGTAAGCTATATACTCACTGGAGTATGGTCAAATTCTTAGTGGCCCGCCCCTTAAATAGAACTGAGTCCTTCCTTCCCACATCCCCTCCAGAAGCCATCATTTATGGAGAGCTGCTCTTCCTTTGCCAGGGGGATGAGATAGGGGTAGGAGTTGTCACAGAAGACTTCCATGTCTCAACTGTGCCTCTGCAGTCATCTATATCACGGCACATGTAGCCTCCTTGCTCTTCACAGGCAGTGGGAGCATGGGCCTCCACTCAGTTTCTAGCAACAACACAGACCACAATTATGGACACTTGCTGCAGTAGGGCCTCAGAGCCAGATGTGGCACTTGGTGGTGACAAGGACTTTGATGTCACCGTGGCCTCAGATGGCAGCCCAGACCACTGGAATCAGTATCTCCCCTCCCCCAACAGCAGCACAGCCCACAGACTTCATGTTGCAGCACAAACCACAGACCACAGATATCCTCATGACCTTTGATGGTAACATGATCCATGATATCAACACAGACCCTGGCTGCAGTAGGACCATGAACCCGGACATGTAAGCCTATAATTTTAAGCACTCACTATGTAGAGGAAGAAACATTAGAAGTTCAAGTCCAACTTTGACTACATAGTGTGTTCAAAGCCAATCTGAGTTACAGGAGATTGCATATTTAAAAAAAAAAAGAATGAAACTAACATAAAAATAAAAATACATTTTTTTTACTGCCTGGCATATGCAGGTGCATAGTCAATGCTCTATTGATGGGCCCTGGGGGTTTACTTTCATACAAGTGGCTTTTCCAATATACTTGACCAAGACATTTGATGGGGAGCTTAGGGGCATGGGCAGTTCTTATAAGAAAGCAAACACACGCCGGGCGGTGGTGGCGCACGCCTTTAATCCCAGCACTCGGGAGGCAGAGCCAGGCGGATCTCTGTGAGTTCGAGGCCAGCCTGGGCTACCAAGTGAGTTCCAGGAAAGGCGCAAAGCTACACAGAGAAACCCTGTCTCGAAAACCAAAAAAAAAAAAAAAAAAAAGAAAGAAAGCAAACACACAAAAGGAAAGGCACTCAAGCCCAAACTATCAATCACACACCAAAAGAAGTCCTTCTCTTCTCTGATTCCTTCTCACTAAGGAGAGCCCAACAAATCCATGGGTCTGCCTTACCTACAATGGCCCTAGAAGCCAGTTTAGAAAGTCTTCTCAGGCCAGCAAGACTATTCAGTAGATAAAGGCAACCAAAGTTAACTACATGAGTTCAAGCACCAGAATCCATGTGGTGAAATCTGACCTCTCCACATGACCCATGGCATACAAGCAACCATGTATACCTACATGCATAAATAAGTGCAATAAAAATTTTTTCTAAGTGTAAACTCAGGGCTGTATTAATGCCTCAACAGTTAAGGGTTCTTCCTTCTCTGGAAGAGGCCTTTAATTCAATTCCCAGAACCCAAGCCAGGCAGTTCACAACTGCCTATAATTCCAGTTCTAAAGGGATCTAATGACTCTGGCCTCCATGAGTACCTGTACACATGTGCATATACCTCTACAAAAATACATACACATAAACTAAAAAATAAGGCACCTAGAGAGATGACTCAGCAGTCAAGAACACTGGCTGCTCTTCCAGGGGACCCAGGCTCTATTCCAGCCCCTAAATGATGCTCAAAACAGTCTATAACTCCAGTCCTGGGAGATCCAATGAGAATCATTGAATGCACATGGGGCACAGATATACATACTACCAAAACACTCATACACATAAAATAAATAAACTAAAAATAAGTATTAAAATAATAAAGTCTAAATTCTAGGAATCTAGCCTCCACATTTATGCTACTAAATCAGTCACTTATTTCAGTTGCCAGGTGTGGTGGGTGATATGAATGAGAATGGCTCCCATAGGCCATTTAAATGTTTGGTTCCCAGTTGGTAGAACTGTTCAGGAAGAATATGGCCTTTCTGGAGGAGCTGCGGCCTTGTTGAAGGAAGTATGTCATTGGGAGTGGGCTTTGAGGTTTCAAAAGTCCACACCAAGCCTAGCCCCTCTCTCTCTCTCTCTCTCTCTCTCTCTCTCTCTCTCTCTCTCTCTCTCTCTCTTCTCTCTCCATCACTATCCTGTGAATAATATATAAGCTCTCAGCTACTGCTCCAGCACCATGCCTACCTGCCTGCCACGATGCTCCCTGCCATGATGATCACAACTCACCCTCTGAAACTGTAAGCAATCCTCCAATCAATTAAATGCCTTCCTTTATAAGTTGTCTTGCTCATGGAGTTTCATCACAGAAACAGTAACCCTAAGACACCATGAATGTATGTGTGAGCAAGAGTGGTTTAAAATGATAGGAAGAGTTATTACTTACTAGACAGCCAGTAGAGGTATGTGGCTCCAAGATTAATATAAACAGCTCCACCAGGTCCTTGCTATGTATCTTCATCAATTCCCTACCATCCTCAACTGTAGTAAATTCTGCCTGACAGTCACAACACAGTTGCCACATTGGAAGCATTACGCCATCATACAATAGTACACAAAACGTTTTTTTAAAAAATACAGGAGCAAATCGGCTTTTTCCCTTTCATACTTTTCACATCTCAGGACGGAAGCATCTTTCCCAAAGTTCCAAACAGTCTTGCCCTTCGAATTCCTTATACCAAATTAGTCAGCAAAGACTACCGGGGAGGAGATTAGCCTACCATGATCCCACTTTTAAGCCCCTCCCACTTTAATGGGGCCTGGCTACTCAATGACAGGCCTTTGGCACTTTGATCCTGCCACAGGAGACACTACTGAGATCAAAGCTGCTGCTGCCCTTCATCCACATCATCATGTATTAACACAGAAGCTTTTTCTTACTATTGCCGTTACTGTTTTCATCACTATGGCAAAACTGACTGAAGGAAGGGAAGGCTGGATTTGTCTTCTCGTTCAAAGGTACAGTCCTTTGCGCAGTCTCTTATTTTTTCTGTGCTGCGATGAAACATTCTGACAAAGGCAGTTTAATGAAAGTGGGTTTCTTCTGGCTCATGCTTCAAGGTAAAATCCAGCATGGCAGAGGAGATGAGGTAGCAACTGGTCACATCACATCCACAATAAGGAATAGAAGATTCATTAGAGAAGGTGATGATGCTCAGCTCCTTGCTCCACTTACAGACTCCAGAATTCAAGCCAGGGAATGGTGCCACCCACGGTGGATGGGTCTTCCCATCTCGGTTCATCAAGGCAAAGCCCTCACCGCATTCTCAGAAGCCGTCTCCGGGTGACTCTAGATTCGGTCACTCGACAATTAACACTAACTGTCACAGCAGGAAGGTCACGGCAGCGAGAGAGTGGGGCAGTGGGTCACATTGTGTCTGTGGTCAAGAAGCAGAAAGAGATGGGTTCTGACCTGTCGCTCAGCTCACTTCCCCTTTTTATTCAGTCCAGGATCCAGCCTAGGGAATGGTGCTGCCCACATTTAGGTGGTCCTCCTACTTCAATTAACTCAATCTAAAAAACTCCATCGCAGACATGCCTGAAGGTTCAATCTCATAGGGGATTTAGATCCTGTCACATTGATAGTTAATATTAACCACTGTAATTACTATGGGCCATGGGCAAAGAAGAAAGAGTAGAAGGAGAGAAGGAGGATGGGAAAGAAGGAGAAATGGGAAGAAGGAAGATGAGAAGGAGAAGTGGGGGGAGGAGGAGGTTGTTTGGCAACACCTGTGCCTCCTGCCTCCTCATCTTCCACCCTGAAGACATGAGCTATGAGAAACTTACAGCAGCAAGTGTTCAGACCACCCACAGTGGACACAGAAACCAAGAGCGTTGGGTCTTGCCCCATATATATAACCTCATATAATTACAAACTTCCTTCACAGAGCATCAAGTCCACTGGGGTGGGGGAGAGAGGGATTGATCAATCCTGTTGTTTTGTGTCTGTCTCTAAACACTTTGACCTGTCTCAGCAGGAACCAGGGCTTAGTCAGCCTCTGTGAAGTGTAGAGGTTCACAGTCCAACTGGTAGTTAAGGGCAAGCCCTGCTTACAAACTGTAGTCTGGCCAAGCTTCAGGGAAATCTCCACCTGGTACACAGAGAGCTGAAGCCTGCAGATTAGTGCTGAATCTGCTAGCTTCCAACACACTCCCATGGGAACAGCTGTGGGGAGGGAGGGTCCCTGCACTGTGCTCCCCTGCTTAGCTAACACTTGGCCTTTATCTCCCAGAGGCCCTCTTCGTTACAGTTTCATTCTGGTTCACACACACACACACACACACACACTTCCTTTCTCGACATTTTTGGACCCTCTCTCACTTCTAGTGTCTCTCCTCATGTGTCCCTTTTCCATTACTATAATGAAATGCCTGAGGCTGGGAACTTTATAAAGAAAGAGGTTTATTTAGCTTCATTTGGAAGCAAAAGTCCAAGGTCTAGCAGCCCCATCAATTATTGATTCAGCCTCTTGCACGTGCCTGATGGTCAGTGGAACCACAGTGTGGGAGGAGAGAGAAAGAGAGAGTATCATATGGTAAAACAGACAGCCCCCTCTTTCTAAACAACTCTCATAGAAGCTAGAGTCCATAAGAATTTCTTCCAAGAGATGTGCCTCAGTGAACCAGTTACTTCCCACTGAGCCTCACTCCTAAAGGTTTCAGAGTGCTGAGCTCCTGCTCAAGAGCACAGCACAGGGACAACCACATTTGAAGCACACTGCTCCTCCAGCCCCTCCAGCAGCCTCCCTCCTTCAATCACCCATGATGGTGAGGCAAGGAACTCTGGACCAGACAAAGGGGCCAAGCTCCAGACCAGTACTTTCTTCCAAGATCATCTAGACAACTGCTTACTCCTAATGACTTGGTTTCCTTATCAGCAAAATGGAGATAGCAATGCCCCTCTCACAGGGGTGCTGTGAAAAGTGATTGATTATCAATAAGTGACATGCTCCAAGCACTCACAAATGTCAGTCACTGCTCTGACGTTACACAGTTCTCAACAGGGGCCTAGAAGGATAGAAACAATATCCAAAGTGCACAGGTGCACCAAAGCAAAAGTTAGCCATGATCAGGACACGTTATTTATTTCTATCCTGATGAATGGTATTTAGAGATTTCTTTCCTGACTCCACCTTCAAGGATTTTGTTCATTCACTGACTCCATTTGTCAGTCATCCCTGTTCTTCACTCATGATAGCCCCAGCCTGTAATAGGGGAGACCCTGGGTGTGGTTGTTTGTATGACAATGGTACCATAGGCTCATATATCTGAATACTTGGCCTCCAGTTGGTGGAACTGTTTGGCAAGGATTAGGAGGGGTGGCCTTATTGGAGGAGGTGAGTCACTGGGGATGGACTTTGAAGTTTTCAAAGCCAGCACCACTCCCAAATCTCTCTCTCTCTCTCTCTCTCTCTCTCTCTCTCCTCTCTCTCTCTCTCTCTCTCTCTCTCTCCTGTGAATATCATTCTATCATTCTATATAAATAAAACACTGATAGCCAGTGACCAGACAGGAAGTATAGGCGGGACAAGGAGAGAGGAGAATTGGGGAAACAGGAAGAAGGGGGAGAGACACTGCAGCCACACCAGACAAGCAGCATGTAAAGACGCTAGTAAGCCCCAGCCACATGGCAAGGTATAGATTTATAAAAATGGGTTAATTTAAGATATAAGAACAGAGCCGGGCGGTGGTGGCGCACGCCTTTAATCCAGCACTCAGGAGGCAGAGGCAGGCGGATCTCTGTGAGTTCGAGGCCAGCCTGGGCTACCAAGTGAGTTCCAGAAAAGGCTCAAAGCTACGCAGAGAAACCCTGTCTCGAAAAAACCAAAAAAAAAAAAAAAAAAAAGATATAAGAACAGTTAGCAAGAAGCCTGCCACAGCCATACAGTTTATAAGTAATATAAGCATCTGAGTGATTATTTTATAAGTGGATTGTGGGACTTCAGGGCTTGGGGAACCTGGAGAGAAGCCCTCCAGCAACAAATGGCGCCAAGGCTCGAGTTTCCACCTTAAACCTGAGAATATTTAATACCAATTCTAAACAGAGCCAAAACCAGATTCCTGCTTCTGTCTCATACGGGCAACTAGACGCCGCAAAACGCAGGTTTGAACACTGGCGGGTTCCTGGCGTGTGCGTTTGACCAGCAGTATGGCGGAAATGAGGCATCTGCCACCAGCACATTACGCTGTGTGTAGATTTAGTCTTTACTATTATTTAAAAAAAAAAAATTAAAAAAAAAAAAAGGTTTCTGGGCTACACGCTGCTTTGATAAAAGCTTAGACCACTATTTCTGATACTTGATGACTCCCAGAGCTGGCAAAAACTACCACTGCCATGTTGGAAGCTGAAGTGGCGGAGCCAACAGCCCACAGCGCTGTTTCAGTCTTAGAATGGTGCAGTTTAAAGCAAGGCTCAAGGTAATATAAAAAATAAGCCACATAAAGATGGCTACCACACAAAGAATCTGGATTATGTTCTCTTTAATATTCATACTAAAGAAAAACATTTGATTTCAAAAGCTGTTGAGTTATGCCAAAATGTATATTTTAAAGGTACCTTAACTTCAAAATTTGGATATAAGGATATGTTACTTTGGAAAAGGGGTTCTGCTTTTGTTTTCACAAAAAGCCAGAGGCTACGGATTTGTTTCATATTAAGATACATCAGGCCGGGCGGTGGTGGCGCACGCCTTTAATCCCAGCACTCGGGAGCAGAGGCAGGCGGATCTCTGTGAGTTCGAGGTCAGCCTGGGCTACCAAGTGAGCTCCAGGAAAGGCCGCAAAGCTACACAAGAGAACCCTGTCTCGAAAAAACCAAAAAAAAAAAAAAAAAAAAAGATACATCAGGTTTGACCAGCCAAGACCCCTGAAAGATCTCCGATGACACATGGCCCCAAATGATCCAACATCCAGAAGGGTTTCAAGGCAACTGTTTCACACAATACAGCCTCACGGACTACCCCATAGGCCTAAAATTTCTTTGCGTCCCATAAGATACAGCGCCCCCTCCATCAGGAAGTAGTAAGAGATGCTACGCCCAAATTCCCAAATATACCAAGCTGGCTTTAGAGGTGGAATTGGCTCACTCCCCCTCTAAACCCAGACATATTGCTTTAAAAAAAAATGGTTAAGAGATTCTTGTGTCGCCAGCATTGGAGACACATGCCTTTAAGACCAGGAGGGTTGTACTTACAGCAGTGACGAGGCAGTCATGTGTTTGTGTTTACAACCAATGAGAAGGCAGAACAGAAAGACAATGTAAAGACATACACACAGGAGTAGGTCTCTTTCAGAGAAGTAGGAGCACCGCAGGAGGAAGGGTAAGGTTTTAGCTCTGAGCTCTGACCTCTTGGCTTTCTCTTTTAAAAAAGAGAGAGAGAGAGAGAGAGAGAGAGAGAGAGAGAGAGAGAGAGAGAGAGATTCTTGTGTCCCAAATCAAAAGAGCCCCTGGTGTGGGACAGAGAAAAACCAATATTTTTATTTAAAACAGGATGATTATAAATGTGATCTCTTTCTAAAAAAGAAAAGGGATATGATACAGATATATAGGAGGATATAGAGATGATAAGATAAAAGGGTAGATTAATCAACCTACTTTTAAAGAACAACTTGTTTAAAATGTTTTACATTGGTATAGATTTAGTTTATGTTTAAAATGTTTTACATTGGTATAAATTTAGTTTATTGATACAAACTTGAAGTTAATTTTGTTATATTGTATATATATATATATATATATATATATATTATTCTTGTTTGAGGTATTATGTTTAACTCATTTAAAATTGTAATGAATAATTAAAATAGATTAATAGTCATCTATGATAATCATATTTGTAGCCATGTTAGTTAAGTCTTCTAGGTATACATAGGTATATTTCAGATAGATAGGTAATCTTCAAACACTTCATAGACCTAGAGAATATGGCATTTAAATAACTTAAAATTCTGTTGACATGAGACACAATTGCTCCTGGCTGCACCAGTTGATCCTAGAGAATGTTGGGCTTCTAAGACATTTCCATTTGGAAGCTTGTATTCTTGCACAAAATGGCCTACTGGGCAAAGAACTGCCCTTGCCTTGACGGCTGACAGTACAAATGCAATGCTGTCCTTTCTGGACAAGCGGGACACAAAGAAAGCGACACTTGTACTCTGCCAAGACAGGGTAAGATGGTCTCTCAGAATTCCTGCTTCTGAAAAATGGTCTGTCAGATACTCTAGGCCTGTAGCCAATTTGAATGCACCAACAATGCTGAGAAACATTAGGTGACTGTCCAGGCTGCCAGCTGTCTTGGTCTACTCTTGCAAGATTCCCGAAAGTTGCTTGCATCCATCTACCATTTCTCAGGTACCATTATGTTCCTTCTCAGGTCTTTGATGTGGTTGAAAACTAGATAGTTGTAATTTCCTCAGTTATGATAAAAGATAGTTAGATATAAAACATTAAACTCACAAATATAAGATAGATAGGACATCTTTTTTTAATATTGTAACTGTAATTCCTGCTCAATAATTGTTTTGCTATATGTAATTTTACTATGTTAAAGTTAAAACCTTCCTTTTTAAAAAAAGAAGAAAAGGGGAAGTGCTGTGGATATCGTTCTATATAAATAAAACACTGATGGCCAGTGACCAGACAGGAAGTATAGGCGGGACAAGGAGAGAGGAAAATTGGGGAAACAGGAAGAGGGGGAGAGACACTGCAGCCACCGCCAAGACAAGCAGCATGTAAAGATGCTGGTAAGCCACCAGCCAGTGGCAAGGTATAGATTTATAGAAATGGGTTAATTTAAGATATAAGAACAGTTAGCAAGAAGCCTGCCACGGCCATACAGTTTATAAGTAATATAAGCGTCTGAGTGATTATTTTATAAGTGGATTGTGGGACTTCGGGGCTTGGGGAACCTGGAGAAAAGCCCTCCAACAACAACACTCTCTCTCACTCCCCATAGCTATGGATCAGGATGTAAGCTCCTGTCTACTGCTCTAGTGCCTGCCTGCCACCATGACCCTCGCCATGATGATCATGGACTTGAATCCTCTGGATCTGTGAGCCCCAATAAACATTTACCTTTATAAATGGCTTTAGTCACAGGGTCTCGCCACAGCGAGAGAAAAGTAACTAAGTCATTGGGCTGTAGGCTCTGGGGACTAGACAAGACTTCCCCTTCCTTGTTGGGCTGTTAAAGCCAAATCAGAATGACAGCTGACAGCGTGCCCATGAATCTGTGTCATCGCTCATCGTGACAATATTGGAAACTTGCATCTCCAAACAGGGGTACCCAGTCCAGGCTGCATCCACAAAGCTGGTGCTAAGTCCTCCTAGAGGTACTTGACACCTGTGTGGGGACCAAGTAGGACTTCCTCATTCCACTCACTACACAGAGCCTTCCTGTATGTTCCAAGTCGGGGGGTGGAGGGCTCTAAAGGGAACGAGGAGAAATGGGCCGTATAGAGCAAAACCAAGAGCTCTTGGCCCCTTCTCTGCGGCTCATGGAGCCTCTGGCAGTCTCAAAAATGGGCATCGCGGTTTCCCCTCCCTCTCTCCTGAACACGATGAGTATTAAAAATAATTATCGGTAAGAGAATGTTTAAAACCCCCAAAGTGCAGCATCTGTGGAAGGAATGAGTGTTCCCTGCATCCTTTCCAATGATGAGAGCAGATGAGAGGGGGCAGAGGCTGCAGGCTGTGGGCTCCAGCCAGCCGGCAGCTGGGCTGTGCTTGGCCTGTACTCTGTGGGCTGCTGTTGTTTTGGTTTTTAATGTACATTTGCTGCCAGAATTTTAAACTAGGAAATTTCACATTTAAAAAAAAAAATCCAGATTTTGGTACTGGAAATCAGAAGCTCGGCAACAATTAACCTCAGCTGCACAGTTCCTGCCCTTCATCCAGGGCTGAGAGGCCAGCCACCAACCACCAACACGCAGCATCCCTCATGGAGCCCTAAATATAGAGGGAGTCAGTCTCTCTCTCTCTCTCTCTCTCTCTTCTCTCTCTCTCTCTCCCTTCTGTCCCTCCCTCCCCTATGGCTCCCCACCGTGTGTGTGTGTGTGTGTGTGTGTGTGTGTGTGTGTGTGTGTATCTGTCTGTCTCTGTCCTCTCTGTGTGTGCCTCTCCTCTCTCCCTCTCTCTCCGCTCCCCACCTTGTGTGGTGTGCATGTGTGCATGCATGCTGTGTGTTTGTGCGTGTACGTGTGCGTGTGCGTGTGTGTGTGTGTGTGTGTGTGTGTGTCTATATCTTTCTCTGTGTGTCTATCTCTGCCTCTCTCTCTCTCTCTCTTCTCGTCTCTTCTCTCTCTCACACACACAACACACACACACACACACACACACACAGTGAGAGCGCACCCCTTCACTCATTCACCTTAGCAGCCAGGCTCCTCTGTGCATCTGACTTTGAGACTTCTCGCCCTATGTTAAGACCGTCAGTTATGAAATTAATCACACCTGGACGCTAACTTTTTCTCCACCCCTTGGTTGTGTGACCCTGCCAGTTTCTTTATCCCTCTGAGTCTCAGTTTCCTACTAACTAAGCCCTCTTCTATGCACAAATATTTACTGGATGCCTAATCTAAATCAGGCATTTGGTGAACAAGACAGATGAAGCAGACAGCAAAATACAGAATAAAAAAGATGATTTTCCAATGTCGATCATACCACTGAAGAAACCAAATGTGATGGGATTCCAGAGGGGGCTGGGGTGCAAGTGCCCCTTGAGCTCAGGTGACCCATAGGGAGCTCAGGAAAGTGACTTCACTGGGTTATTTGGTACTGAAAGTGTGAAATTTAAACACAATACCACTAAGTGCCTGGTGGGCACCATCACTGCGACAGTGTTTGGTATTGTTAGGCGCCTGAGAAGGAGGAAGGGAGTTTGTGGGAGAGCATCTCCCAAGAGCAGGTGGGACCCAAGCATCCCCACCCCCACCCACCAGCCCTACACTTCAGTGCTGTTCCCAAAGCCTTGTAATTATCCCATCTATAAATACAGCCTCTGCCAGAGAGAGGGCAGGCTCAGGAAGGAGGATTTAACCCTTTGATGGGCCTCCCCAGATCTCTTTCCATGCCAGTTCCCCCCTCCTCCTCTTTCTTCCTTCTCCCCCCCCACCACCACTCCCATCCACATCTAACAGCAGCTGAATCAATGTTTGACTTGTACAAACAGCTGCCCTGCTGCAACCTGGAAGGGATTCCATGGGGCAATGGATAAAAATCTATTATTTGGTGGCATTTATCCTGCATGTTTATAGCCCTTGGAGTCAGCGCTCCTGCCAACACAACAATGGGTCACAAGATAGGCTTTAATGCTAAGACCATCAACACATCTGTCTCTGGTCTCTTTCCTGCTAGGTGCTACAGGCCTGGGGTTGAGTTACATAAGGATAGCTAATGTTTGTTGATATAAAAGCCATGGCTAGGTTTCCAGCTTGCCCAGTGATGGCTAAGCACCTCTAGCTCCCAGCTTACAGGCCTTCACGTGGTTCACAGAACATCATAGCTACCTCCCATCTCAGGATACTTCTGCACCCACTCTCTAGAAAGGGCCCCACATTTTCAGTCAAGGTAGCCTAATTCCCTTATACAGTGTTGTATGCCTTATGCCTGGCAAGATTTTTGTATTAAGTTCCCATTCCCCAATATGTTATCCTGTAAATCATCTTAAAATCCTATACCAAGCCTAGTTCCTAGTAGCTGGTCAGTATTCAAAAGTGTGGGATGGATGGATGGATGGATGGATGGATGGATGGATGGAATGGATGGATGAATGGTGAATGAATGGCATATGAAATTAAAAACAACACCACAATTAATTTTGAACACATCTGGATAATCAGAAGCAAGAATCAGCGCAGGTGAGTTATGGTCTTCGCATGAGATGTGAGCCCCAGGAGGGAGACTAGGCAGTAGACAGAGAGAGAGGAGGAGGAGACACTACGGTAGGCAGAGATAGAGGGCTAGCGCCCATCAAAGTTTTCCTAGTCATAGTAGGCTAGACAACCATCGTATTTGTCTGGGGAGAGAAGAGGACACCCAGAATCAGTTTTGTCAACAAATGTTTAAAAATAATCTGAGTAATTTTTTTTACCTTATGTCTTTTCTTATACATTGTGGTTTCTGATGTTGTGTTTTATGGGATGTCTATGTGTGAGTGTGTGTGTGTGGTGTTCTTGTGCTCTTTCTTTGACTCTTTTTTCTGCTCATTTGCTTGCTTGTTTTTAGTTGCCTATTTTCTAATGAAAGAGGGAAAGAAAGGGTATGAATTTGGGTGGATGGGGAGAGATAAGAGGAGATGGGAGAGGGAAACTACAATCAGAATATATTGTATGAAAAAAATCATAACACTACACCAAGAACTGCAGGCAACTAAGGGGGACTGGACTAAGAAACACAGTCTTCCCCAAAGAAGAATTGTTGTTGGGGTGCCTTTTTACCATTCTGTCTCTTCCACTATGCAAAGAAAAGGTGTGATTTTTTTCTTCTTTTTGTCTTTACCATGTGTGGAAAGGGCAACAAGTCACCATCTTAGAATCAGAGACCTGGCTCAGAGTCTTCTAGCACCTTGATGTTGAGCTCCCCAGCCTCTAGAACATTGGGAAGGTAAGTTTTCATTATCTATAGACTACCCAGACTCAGGTAGTTTGTTCAAGTTGGAGAAACAGATTAAGACAAAAAAAAAAAGAGAGAGAGAGTGGTAAGAAGTGGGATGTTGCAATCACACAAAACATGGAAATGGCGGTGTGACGTGCCAGCCTGGGAGAGCTGCACCAAGACATTCACTTCAACCTCAAGAGTGCTAACCCCATCTCATGGCCTAAGGCTCCATTTCTTAATACCATTACCCTAGGGCTACATTTTAGAAGGATGCACACTTCCTTCCAGGCATGCCTCACCTCAAGGCATCTTGGAAGCTTAGTGGGAGGTTGTGGAGCTTTTAGAAGTTGATAGAAACCAAGAGAGGCCTGGTATTCTAGGAAGAAATTAGTTGGTGTGACTTGATAAATGATCCATGTAAAAAGACAGGTGAGTATCACCAACCCAGCTAGAATTCTGCTCACTGTGTTGGGTAACTACAGTAGCCCAGGCAAGCACCTCATTCTTACATGGAGGGGGGGGGGGGGGGAAGGTTGTCCCAGCCTCCTTGTTTCCTCTAAATGGCATTTGACCTGTCCTTCCTTCTTTAATACTTCCTGCTATGGGATAATGCTCTTATACACTGGTTTCATAAATCGATGAATGACCAGTAGCCAGGCAGGAAGTATAGGCAGGGCAAGCAGACAAGGAGAGTGCTGGGAAGAGGAAGGACAGAGTCAGGAGTCACCAGCCAGACAAAGAGAAACAAGACGACAAGGCAGAACTGAGAAAAGGTACCAAGCCACATGGCTAAATATAGATAAGAATCATGGATTAATTTAAGTGTAAGAGCTAGTCAGCAATAAGCCTAAGCTAATGCCAAGCAGTTATAAATAATATTAAGCTCTGAGTGATTATTTTATGAGCAGCTGCAGACCACAGGGCCGGGTGGACCAGAGAAAAACTTCCAACTACAACTTCCTCTTTTTATTAATGCGTGTACAGGTGTAAATGCCAGTGCCGTACACATGTATGTAGGTGCATGTGCTTGTGGAGGTCAGAGGACAATCTCAGGTGTACACAGGGTTCTCTTATTGGCCTAAGCTCACTGATTGGACAGACCAGATGGCCAGTGAACCCTAGGGACCCTACTGTCTCCACCTTCCCAATTACAAAGCAAACTGCCATACACAACATTTCTGTGTGTGCTCTGGGGGATCAAACTCAAGTCGCCATGCTTGCAAGTCAAATACTTGTCAGATTGGGCTATACCCCCAGCCTCAGATATTCCTTCTTTACTGGAGAACAGAAAGGTGTGGTGTGGTATTAAAGTCATTGCCTTAGGCATCAGCCTGACTAAAGATAAAAATCTCAGCTTTACGTTACCACTCTATCAGTGTGAGGCAACTTAACCTCTATGTCTTGCTTTTCTCTTTGGTGCATTGAAAATATTACCTAATGTATAAGGTGGTTTAGAAGATTGAGTGGGACACTATAGTTAAATATTACACAAGGTACTTAATGACACCTGCTTTCTCCCCTTCCCACCACCAGATAATTTTGATTATCTACATTGCAGCAAAAGTGGCAGGGATACAACATCTGACATTTATTAAAGTGCTTACCATCTCTAAGGTCCCCCAAAGCAGAGACCAAATCTCTTTCATCTAACACAGTGTTTGTCACATGGAAACACCCATAAATATTTGTTGACTGAGCAGTGAATGAATTACACACGTCTGATTCGTAAAGCCCTAGAATGACAGCATTGAAAAGGGCCCCAGGACTACACAATCCAGTGGGGGTAAACCATGAGCTTGCTTGCCTGTGCCCCGTTCCCCCACCACATCCATAATACCAAGAGCATTATGCTAAAAAGGGTTCTGAGACTACAACTGTCCTTGCCAGGTGGGACTGTTATGTTCAATTAGCAATGTCCGGCAAGGGTGTGAAAGGAGATCAAATCTCCTTTTGTCTTCTTGGTCCAAAATGAAACAGCACCGTTCAGATAAGAAAACGAGATTAAACAGCACTGGCCGGCTCATCCAGCAAAAGGATGTGAGAGGCAGGAAACATAACAGTGACAAAGGACTGATATAGAAGATAATGGCAGCAGGTTGGGGACAGAAGCACAGACACATTTCAAGTACCTTCCCTTCCAGCCACTGTCCCAGGATGAACATTGTTTTTCTTGCCCCCCCCCCATTAGTAAGATACATGCACTAATCCAGAAGAAATGTTGACAGAGAGCAGGGATGGAATTGAGACCAAGATCACCCAGCTCTTCCTAACCATACAGCTTTTCCTCCTGGCTACCTCAGTCCTACCTCAATTTCTCCAGCACATTTTGGTAAGTGGCTGTTCCTCTTCTCATCCTGCCACCTCCCCGCCCCAGGCTCACCAGCCACAATCATCCTTGAAGATAGATCCGACTCATCTCTTCAGAAACTCTGGCTTGGGAGAAACTGGTGAGTAATTAGCAAAGGCAGCATTCTGGTATCCACAGGGAAGGATCATCATTTGTTAGCTTAAGTAAATGCCCATGCCTTGATGAGCTGTCTGACCCTGAAAAGGAAATAAGAACCGACTCTTTCACTCACCAGACCTGGAGCTTTGCATAAAGTTTGAGAGCCAAGCAGGAAGGCAAAATTAAAATTCTTCTCATTTAAAATTGAATAGAAACCTGGTGCAAAGGAAACTCCCAAGAATCTACCAGGAACCCCAGCTAAGACTCCTAACAAAAGAGGATATATAGCCTGAACTGGCCACCTCCTGTGACTAGGGATGACTACCAGTAGAAGGACTGGGACACCAACCCAGCCACATAACCTCGACCTACAATCTGTCCAGACTATGGGATGTGCTTAGGTAAGGGTGACACAGAGATTGTGGGGTTGGCCAACCAGTGACTGGTCCAGCCTGGGACCTATGCCACAAGAGTAAGCCCACTCCTTATACTACCTGGAGTACCAGGACCCAGAGTGGATGACCCAGAGACCTAGGATAGAATCAAACACGACTGGAGGGAAAAAAAAAATGTCAATGTAATGATGTCTAATGACATTCTGCTATACTCATAGATTGGTGCCTAGCCCAGTTGTCATCAGAGAGGCTTCATTCAGCAGCTGGTGGAAACAGATGCAGAGACCCAAAGCCAAACATGAGGCAGAGGACTCTTTTCAAGGAGATAGAGTGTACCCTTCCTCTCCTTAGCTACACACCCCATGTACATAATGGCTTCTGTCCCAAAATGGGGGGAGGATGAAAAGTTACAGAGGACAAACCTGACAAATTCTCCCCAAGCCATGTGTTAGAGGCCCATATAAACACTGAAAAGTCATGATGGAAGTGTGCATCCTGCTACAATGTACTGAGGAGGACATTTTACTTCTGAGGGCTTCTTCTCCCTAAACCACAACCGAAGTCTAGCTGTAATACACACATCAGACAAACCTCAGTCAAGGTATCTTCTACAAAATGCCCAACTGGCTGGCTAGTCTTCATAGCTTCCAAAAAAAAAAAGCTCATCACAAACAAGAAATTGCAATGGCCAAAAGGAGCCTACATGTAATGTGATCATCTGCCTGGCATCTTACAACAGGAAAAGAAAGGTTAGGTAAACATCAAGCAAACCTGAGAAAAAGTATGGACTTTAGTTAACCATTATTATTGATGTTGGTTCATCAGTTGTAGTACCCTAGAGTTGATTTTAGTAGAAACAAGCCTTGGTGTCTTAGTTAGGGTTTCTATTGCGGTAAACAGACACCATGACCACGGCAACTCTTATAAAGGAAAATATGGTTTTGTTGTTTGTTGTGTTTGTTGTTTGTTGTTTGTTTGTTTGTTGAAAGAGAGAGAGAGAACATAAAGTTGGTGGGAAGGGAAATGGAGAAGATCTGGAAGGAGTTGGTGAAGGAGAAGAAACATGATCAAAATATATCATATGAAAAAGTTTAATTTATTAAAACCTATTCTATAAAGTACTTATACTTTAAAAGTTGAATGTAGGGTCTTACAAGACATCCCTAAGACAGTCCTACAGGCATCTCTGATGCACTGTAGCAAGTGGACCTGTCCAGTCTGCCTTCCTCTGAACCAACTATTTCATATTAAACACCCATGGCCTTTCCTCTCCCCACTCCACACACAGGATATGTCTAAAGCTAGACTGTCTCCTCTAGCATAGCTCAGCTATTTCAGAGCCCCTCGGAGCTTTTGAATGTCTCCCCTACTAACTCCAGTTCTTTAAAAAGCAGCAGAGTTAAAGATGCTAAAAAACTCCAATGTCCCCTCCCTACTGATACTCTAAACTAGGTGAATACTCCAGATGGGAACTAACCAATGTAACTTTGTGGCATGAAGTTATAGTAAATAAGCATACCTTCCCTAAAGGAGCCTCAGATACACACTGGTTAGCTATCACATGTATTGAGCATGAATCTGCATGCATCCTCTTGCTATCCACTGAATTACAGTGTCCGTGGATATTAAAAAACCATGCAGGGCAATAGTTTAAAACAGAGTAATCTGGCCCCCTGGGGGACATCAGTAATGTTTGCATGCATTTTGGGTTGCTACACTTGGGCAAGGGTTCTGCCTCTTCCAATAACTTTGACCCTCAGAGGAAGGATAAAGGAGTCATGTGAGAATTAACATTCGCCAAATGCATTATTAGCATTAGCCAGTGAATCGTTCCATCGCACCATAATTTATTAAGCACAATCAGGTCCCAAGAACTCAGAGAAGAACTGTGTCTTAGTTAAGGTTTCTATTGCTGTGAAGAGAAACTGTGTCCATGGCAACTCTTATAAAGAAAACATTTAATTGGGGTGGCTCGCTTACAGTTTAAGAGGTTCAGTCCATTATCATCATGACAGGGAGCACAGCAGCATGTAGGCAGACATGGTGCTGGAATAGTAGCTGAAAGTCCTATATCTTGCAGGCAACAGGAAGTTGACTAAGACACTGGGTGTATCATGAGCATAGGAAACCTCAAAGCCCACCCCAACAGTGACACACTTTCTCCAACAAGGCCATACTCACTCCAAAAAAGCCACAACCTTCTAATAGTGCCACCCCTATGAGATTATGGGACCAATTACATTCGAACTACCACAAACTGGGAATACAAAGATCAAAAAACACCTTCCATCTAGAGCCTCAATTGCATCCTAGTAGGAAAGGCTTCCATGTCAATAAAAATAACGCTCACCCAGCTTGTAAGCCTCAGAGAGATGATATTCCTGGGAAAAGTCTTGAAGACTGAAGCAATGGATCACAGATATGGTAAAGGCATTGGCTGAACATCAGGAAGAGGACAAAGACATATGACTTCCCTGTGTAAATGTCAACAAACAAAAACATACAAACACAAATGCTCCCTATACAAGCATGCCCAGAAAAAAAAATACTCAAGAAGTCTCTAGGAAATATTTCTACAGCACTAATTTCCAGTGTTAGCATGCCCACATATTGTGCATCTGTAAATATACTCACTTTTAGGCAGGTAAACCCTTCAGCCCTAAAAGAAACTTAAAGGAGAAAACACCAGATTCTTAATGAGATGAAAGATGAACCTCCTTCCTGAAGTTGCCTGTGCTGTAGAAGACAGGCTCTTCTCAAATGTGCTTCCTTGTTGGTTGAATATTTAACTGGGCAAAGATGTGTTACATTTATTTATATTGCAAAATATTAAAGTCTGTTACATCTGTACATATGTACTATATGAGGTGGTGTTACATTTGTTTCTGCTGCCTTTATAATGATGTAAAGATGTGTTACATTTGTTCGTGCTGCATTTGTTTAACTATGTAAAGATGTGTTGCTGTTTCACCTTGCCTGCCTAAGGCACCTGATTGGTCTAATAAAGAGCTAAACAGTCAATAGCTAGGCAGGAGAGGATAGGCAGGACTGGCAGGCAGAAAGAATAAGTGGAGGAGAAATGTAGGCTTGAGAAGTAGAAGAGAGAAGAAGGAGAAGAGAACAAGGGAGAAAGAGAGGAGACTCCCGGGGCTGGCCAGTCAAGCAGCTGCCAGCCAGCAGATACAGAGTAGGACACACAGGAAGAAAGGTGAAAATCTCTGAGGCAAAATGTAGATGAAACAGGTTAAGTTATAAGATCTAGCGAGAAATGAGCATAAGTTAAGGCCAAACATTCAGAACTAATAAGAAGTCTCTGTGTCATGATTTGGGAACTGGCTGGTGGCCCAAAAGAGAAAAGCCTAGTACACTATCCCAGACCTGAAAACTCATTAGGATGGCAAATGCCCAACTTCATGAATCAGAGACTGGACTATGGTCCCAGCTATCTGTATTTTAGCACTTGTGCAAGTGTGTGTGCATGTGTGTGCACACGTGCATGCCTGTGAGGGGTGAGGAAACCCTAGCAAGTGAAGGCCTGTGTAAATAAATATATATAGTTTGATGTGGGCCATGTCAAAGACCCAAATGCCTCAGTCACATGGGAGTAGCAAAACCTTCCCAAGACCAGGCTAAGAAGGACAGCAAAGCCTTCCTCTGGTCCATTTGCAGAGGTTGATAGTGTGTTGCAGAAAATATTCACTGCAGCTTTCTAACCCCTGGATGTTTGTGGCCTGAAGACTGCTCTCCTATTGAGATCAGCTAAACCTGCCTCCTTCTGCTGCTATATATAGTATATATATCCTTGTTTTTGTGTATGTGATAACCCTGCCTCCTTGTTCAGACGAGCTGCAATAACTTTGCATCCCTGTTCAATTATATATAATAAACACACTTGAGCTTCTGGGGTGCTACAGCTACACCATCAGAGAACCCAGTCCAACCAATCCTAGGTTTTCTGTGTCTGTGTGTATGTATTCTTTCTTCATTCCTTGACACCCCAGTCAGGGAAATCCTTGGACATACAAGGACTCAGGCAGATGCACCTGCTACATATGTGTGCCAGGGTATGTGGAGGCCAGAAATAAATCTCAGGTTTCATTCCTCAGGTGTGATCTATCTTATTTTTGAGATGGGCCTTTCATTTGATGTAGAGGTCATCAATTAGGCTAGACTAGCTGTTGACCTCCTAGAGGTCAAGGATTACAAGTACATGCTTTGTTTTCTCATGAGTTCTGGGGATCAAATGCGGGTCCTTATCCTTTAAAGCACCTTACCACCTGTCTTAGTTATTGCTGTGAAGAGACACCATGCCATGGCAACTGCCATAAAGGAAAGCATTTAATTGGGTCTTGCTTACAGTTCTAGGGAGTTTAGTCCATTATCATCATGGTGAGGAACATAGCAGCAGGCAGGCTTAGTGCTGATGAAGTATCTGAGAGTTCTACATTTGGATCCGCAGAAAGCAGGAAGAGAGAGAACATTGGGCCTGGCTTGGCTTTTGAAATCTCAAACCCACCTCCACCCCCACCCACCCCACCCCACCCTGTGACACAGTTCTCCAAAAGACCACACCCATTCCAACAAGAGCCACACCCCTTAATCCTTCTCAAGTGTCATCACTCCCTGATAACTAAGCATCCAATCTGTGAGCCTATGGGCCATTCTTATTCAAACCACCACACATATGAACTATCTCCCCAGCCTGCCACCTGTGTTTTAATAATGCCAACTTGATTGTCACACATGCTAAAATCTAAGAAGCTCTGCTTTAGAGAAACTTGCTTTAGAAACAGACAAAAAACAAAGCAACTGTAGTCCAGGCTACACCTGGGATGAAGAGCTGGTCCACTGCACCCAGAGCCAGGGTACACTTTAACACAGCCTAATGAGGGCTGGTTCTCTAACTCTGGAGTCCTGCTCAGAACCCTGGCTTTGGTTCTTGCTGACTGCCATTTGCTGTAAGCCTGCATTCTGATCTGAAAAACAGAGACATTTTTTCTTCCTTCTTGGGTTATTCAAAGGACTGGTAAGTGGTAGCTATAAGTCACTTAGCACAGAACACCACATTAAGTGAGAGGTAATATGGATGGGAAACTCAGACAAATCCATCCTCTCTCAAGAGTGCTACCATCTCCATGGTTTACATCCTTTAGAGCAGCCTTCCAGTTGGCATGCACATTCCCTTAGTGATGTAGTAGACTTGGTCAGGGGCATGATGGGTTTGCAAATCAATATCCAGGGCTGGAGAGAGAACTCAGTAAATAAAGTGCTTGCCTTACAAGCATGAGAACCTGAGTTTGATTCCAGAATACCTCCCTGTTTAAAATCCAGGATGTTGGTGGGCCTTTGTCATCCAGCAGCAATGGCAATCACTGAAGCTCATTGCCAGCCAGTGAAACCTATGTGGTGAGTCCAGACCAGAGAAAGGCCCTGTTTAAAAAAGAGAAGAGTACAGTGCCTCAGGAAGGGCACTCAGCGTCCTCTAGCCTCTATATGCATGAACATTTGAATGCACAAACCATACACACACACACACACACACACACACACACCACACACACACACACACACACTACATACCCATACCTAGGACTCAACTTCAAGGTCTCCAGTTTTTTTAGACTCTGCTAAGAAGTGATCTTCTTTGGGGGATGGAGAGGAGTCTGGCAATTCCCTGCTTCCTTGTTTTCTCCTTCACTCACCTAACAAAAGAAAGTCATCGCCTTAGTCATCCCAGATCTTAATATGATGTGTCCTAGGATGTAAACTTGCAGGATGTAATGGGAGTAAATAGAAACACTGAGATTATGACTCTCTCTAATGACCAGGCAACAAATCCAATCACAAGTGAACAGCCTAGTGGCTGGGTAACAACTTCTTCTCCCAGGCAAGCAGCTCCCAGGTCTGTGGTTTCCATGTATTCAAAGGAGGGCCTACTTAACTGTAAGCAGATAGATCACTAAAAATAATTTTTGATGATAGATCACCAAGTGATTTTTAGTGTCTGACTTGGAAGTAGTTCAAACAATTCAAATGCATCAACACCTCTTAGCCTCTCTATCTACTTATGTTAACAAAGGCTTCAGCACTTGTGTCTAAATCAACCAAAAAGAAGGCTGTAACTGATACCAAACCATGTATCTTTGTTGCAATAACTAATACTCACCCAGAGATACATGAGACATTTTAAAAATCCTATCCATCTCATAGCAGATACCTTTCTAATACAATTTCACTTTTTGTGTTTAATAATTATATAGCAAAACATATAACATAGTTATGTTGGTTTTCTTCTTGGTGTAATAGTAATAATTTTAATGATAATTCAATCCCAAGGAAATGTTTCAATACTCAGAGCCTTTTAGACACATGGAATGTTTTAAAATGCTATTTCAATTTATATGCATGTTTCTGTTGTAGAGAAGTATGATACAGAAATCAATAATAAAAAAACTTCCAAGCATAAAATTATATTACATTAGGATAAATTCTGTAGGAAGTGGAATGAGAAGTTCAAGGATAAAGAGGAATGATGGGACATTTCTGTCTACTGAGAAAAGCACATTTGTGTGGTTTTTAGAGAACGGCATCAAAATCACTATGCATTTGGGCTTCAGGGGCACTTTAAAAGAACAATGGAACATGGTTATTTTTAAATGCCAGTATTTATGACATGCCAAAAATATATTCTCGGCAACTCTGTGTTCATGATAGAAATCTGTAGCTGTCCAGCTTAAAATGTGTAAGGGTCTACAAATCTCTTGTGAGGGAATGTGCCAGAAAGGAAAGGTGTCTGCCCTGGGGAATCTCTTTCACCTTTTCCTCTGTCTTGAGTGGACACAGAAAGCAGAAGGGATGCTCTCTGCTCTGGAGGCAAAGAATCAGCCAGACAAGCAGCGGTTCTTCCTGGTCTCACTAAAGATCAGCCATCTGCAATCATTAAGATGACAAAGGCTGGTGAGGATTTGGAGACCATGGAACCCTCAAGCCCGAGAGATGGCTAACTGCTCTTCCAAAAGATCCAAGTTTGCTTCCAACATTCCCATCAGGTTGCTCACAACAACCTGTAACTCCAGATCCAGAAGGATTCAATACCCTCTTCTGGCCTCTGCAGGCACCTGCATGCAGTGGCAAACACACACATGCTGTGGATATCCTTCCGTATAAATAAAACACTGATTGGCCAGTGGCCAGGCAGGAAGTATAGGCGAGACAAGGAGAGGGGAATTCTGGGAAGCAGAAGCTGAAGGAGTCAGTGCAGGTGCCACCATGACAAGCAGCATGTAAAGATGCCGTAGCCACGAGCCATGTGGCAAGGTATAGATTTATGGAAATGGATTAATTTAAGATATAAGAACAGTTAGCAAGAAGCAATGGCCATACAGTTTGTATGCAATATAAGTCTCTGTGTTTACTTGGTTGGGTCTGAGCAGCTGTGGGACTGGCAGGTGACAAAGATTTGTCCTAACTGTGGGCAAGGCAGGAAAACTCTAGCTACACACACACACACACACACACACACACAACACACAAAAAAAAAAAATAATAATAATTAATAATAATAATACCTCTTCCTAAAAAGGCAAGCCTCTTATACACTACTGGTGGGAATGTAAACTAGTCCACCCACTATGAAAGTCAGTACAAAGGGTCTTCAAAACATTAACAATAGATCTTCCACATGGCCCAGCCATACCATTCCTCAGTGTTTGTCATAAGAACTTCAAGTCCACATACCACTGAGATACTTGTGCATTGATTCTTAAGGCAACCCTATACACAATAGCTGAATGATGGGACCAACTGGGTGTCCAACAATAGAGGTATGAAATATGGGAAATAAGTATGTATGTACAATGGGATTATATTCGGTCTTAGAGGAGTCAGTCACTTGCAGAAAATGGAAGCTACTGAAGATAATCATATAAAGTCAATCTCTGAAAGAAAAGCACCACGCTTTCTCTCATTTGTGGATTATAGATTTTTATAGAGATACATAAGATCACATGTGTATACATGACATGAAAGTAGATGAAAAGTGTCTAGGGGAACAAAGAGGACTAACAAGAAGGATGGGGGAGAGAAAGGGAGGATAGAGGGTCGGGGTGATATGATCAACGTAATAATAACTATATATATATACATATATATGCAACAAAATTTCAAAGTAAATTTTTAAATGATTGGCCATCTAGATGAAAGCATGTGAAACAATTTGGGCAGGGGGTGTCGGTCACAGATCTGGCCCAAGGGTATATCTGCTTTGTGTCCTTGCTAAGCAAACCTAGATCATGTTGAGACATAATATATGTACATGAACTCCTTTTCAGTGCCCCCGCCTTCCCAACACGAGTGGCCATGTGATAAAATTCTGGCTGCTGGATCTAAGTATAGATCTGGGAGTCTCCTAATAAAAATCACAGAGATGAGGCTGGCTCTGCCTGTCCTGTCTTCTTCCTGACCTGAATGCTGATGTAACGCCTGTGGCTGCAGCCGTCCATGAAAAACTATGGGGCAAAAAGCATGAAGACAAAAGTCAGGAAAACACTGAGAATGGTAACAGGACCACAGAGAGAGAAAGAGCACCTGGGCCCCGTGTGCCATTGCTGAGCTCAGCACTAGTGCCAATGAGAGTCTGTCTCCAAACCTCAGGCCACACGAAGCATGTGTGCGACACACTTCTGAAACCATTGCTACTTGGGTATTGATACCTTTGCCGTGAAACAAGCTTGGTGACATTTAAAGGATGCTTTATTAAGCTCACAGGTTCTGGGGATAAGAATTCAGGGCACAGCAGAATGACTGGCTTCTGCTACAATGCCTGGGCCTCCACTGAGGGGATGGAAAGGCCTAGAGCAGCTGGCCTGGAGAATCTTCTTCCAAGATGGCTTCTTCACTCCTACATCTGTGGCTGAGAGAACCAGGGCTCCCTCACACACAGCCTTTCTGTGTGGCTTATCATGATGGCTGGGCTCTGAGGGCATACATCTTATGAAATCTAGGTAGAGTTTGTATGGTCTATTTTGACCTAAATATATAGTGAAGTCACATGTTTTCATACAGTACTCATTTATTTACCTAAGTAGGTACCAGGTTCGAGGAAAGGAATGCACTTCTCCATGGAATATTCAAAGACCTTGCCACCAACCTTATTTAATATATCAGAATGTGCAATGTAATGGCTGTATGTGTGTGTACACACCATGTAATGGACTTGCCACAATCATGTAACCAATCCCATCACCTACTTATGACATGCATGAACTCCTTGGACCATACTCATACTTATACGCCTGGAGATCTGCACCCTTCCAGCCAGCCTATCCTCTGAATCTCCCTTTATCCTTTAATGTCTGAAGAGAACACGAGTCTACTCTGGGTTTTCTGCATTTAACTCCTTACACTCCACATACAAATGAGATGATGCTTGTCCTAGCTGGTTTATTATTTCAAAAACATCTTCAATTCATTCATCCATCAATGGGTCCTGATGTTATTTCTATATCTTTGCTATTATGAATAATTGCTGCAATAAATGGGGAGTATAGATATCAATTTGAAAAAACTATTTTGGTATCCTTTGTCTATATACCCAGCAGTGAGATTACTGTCTCATACAGTACTTTTCTTTTTAACTCTTCAAGGAAAGTCCATACTGTACTCAGTACTAGCTGTACCAATTTATATTCCCACCAACTGCTCACAAGGGCTCTCTTTTCTCTAGAGCATTGCCAACAATGATTGCTTATATTTGTTACAGTAGTCAGCTTAATGAATGAGAGGTGAGTTTATTGTGCTTTTCCCTGCAACTAAACGTGC
This sequence comes from Peromyscus leucopus, assembly GCF_004664715.2. Taxonomy (NCBI): domain Eukaryota; kingdom Metazoa; phylum Chordata; class Mammalia; order Rodentia; family Cricetidae; genus Peromyscus; species Peromyscus leucopus. Next base: position 56,069,834 of record NC_051075.1, on the reverse strand, counting down.
TCTTAACTGATACAATGGATTACAGAATATACATTGAGTATGACACTGAACAGAATAACTATACAGTTGAGCTCAAAGGAGAAGGGAATGATAAGAGGAGAGTTGTCAAGGAAAACCCTTCATCAAAACCAAACATGTATTGAAGGCCCATTGGTACATACCCTAGAATAAAATGCCAAGGAATCTGCAAAATGTTGCCTACACTAGTGACTGTTGCTAATGCTAGATGTGAGTCTACATCTTCATCTGCCAGTCATAAACAACAAGGTTTTAGAAAAATCCTACCTGAGATTCGGCTTCGGTGATAGCAAAATTGAGAGAGCATATATCAAGGTCATGATGAGACCTAAATAAAGAGGCCTAGCATGGTGCACAGAACTCCTAAGTGATCAATCCAGGACACACATTTGTTTATACACTCAAGGAACTGAGTATCAAATGGTTATTAGTATTCCCCATACATAAGTCAGAGTCCCAAACCACCCCACAGGCTTGAAACGCTTCTGAAACGCATGTATTACCAAACAGAGGATGTAGGCCAGTTTCCTGCAGGAAACCTTGGAAATACTTTAGATGTCCTGGTGTACAGCTTGAAGAGTCAAGACTTCACCATGGAAAGCCCATCCCCACCATTGCTGGCAAGTCAGGAAAAAGCTATCGCCTTTCACACAAGAGATCAACCAACCAAATCCAGGTTAAGTTTCTCAATATTAGCTCTACATTGATTTATTTTGTTCCTAAAAGCACTGGCCACAATCTTCCTGAATGGCTTAACTCAGACCTTCTATTTTTAGCCCTGGCTCATTCAGTCACATTTGTGCACTATAAATATCTGAGGGTGTTTGTTTTACTATCAAACCTTTTTAATGATTATCCATGTCTATATTACAGGCAGACTGAATGGAGAGAAGAAAAAGTGAGGTACAGAGTGAGAAGATGAGAAATTACTTTGTCTTTCTGTGTATACTACTTAATTTTCAGAGACTCCAAGATCCAGAGCAGGCTAAAGGTGGCAGAAAGCCAAAGGTTTTGGCCCCTCTCAATGTTTTAACTGTGAGAAGTCAGCAATTGTTTAGAACTCAAAGGAGCCACCAAGGCTCCGTCTTATCATCTTATCCATCATTAACTTTTATTTCCAATGCCTCCCCATGAATTATTGGCCATCAAGGCCCCATACATTCTCCAAACAACATAGACTATTATTGCTCTTGGTTGCACACTAGAACTATGTAGCAAGAATCTGTGTGGAGTGGACAAAGCCCTGGGTGTGTAAAGACCTGGGTTAAATGTGTGTTGTTGACATGGGCAGGATCAGGTCAAGAACCATAGCCTCAGACCTATGGGAAAATGCTAAAGCCTTGCCCCCTCCCCAAGCTCGGAGGCTCAGAGGGATGGCAAAACCATCTACATACAGATGCTGATATAGTGATATAGTGCACAGAAATCCCCCCCCCCGTGCACGCGTGCGCGTGCGCGCATGCGCACGAGAGAGAGAGAGAGAGAGAGAGAGAGAGAGAGAGAGAGAGAGAGATGTTTATAGCTTGAAGATTGCTTCCCTCCAGAGACTGCTCCTATTGACATTAGCTAAACCTGTCTCCTTGATCCAGCTGTATACCATAAGCCCCACCTCCTTGATTATCTGTATGCAATAACCCCTCATCATCATCATTTGTATGTAATAAACATGCTGAGATTCCAGGGTACTGTGGCTTTGCCATCTTAAGGCCCACTTCCCCCGATCCCAGCCTTTTCGTGTGTCTGTGTTTGTCTTTTCTCCCTTCCCCTGCTGCCCTAGTCACATCTGTCCCTCAATCCATGCTGGATGCAACAAAAACCTATTGCTGAAGGCACCACGCAGTACACAGAGAAACTCAAGCTGGACCTGGACTCAAAGCTTCCTCCTTGCTGGCTACTGCTCATTATGCAGGAAGATTCTATACCGACTGCTAGGGAGAAGAGTCATCCACAGTCTTTACCCAGCTATGGACCCCATGATATTGCACGAAGATGATGGCAATGCCTTCTTCCCCCTTTACACCACCACCTCTTCAAACCCCTTCTCCTCATGGCATTCATAACTTCAAGGACACCAATGAAGTTGTTCAGCTCTTGAAAGACTTGTAGACTCTCAACTATTCGACTCACCACAGCTACTCTTTCTTCTAAGTTTTCTGCTTCTACAATACATTTTTCAAACCACAGAGTGGGTTTTGTAGTGTGCTGTATCAGTTTCAGAAGGTTGGGAGAATTAATTTATTTCTCTTCTTTTGACCACACACTTGCAACTACCTCTGATGGCTACACAGCTCGGTATAGGTTGTATGCTGCAATATCAACCTGCGGTATGACATATGCTCACTTGCTCAACAGTGACATGACCAACCACTTTCCGATGAGATTGGAGATCTTCTCCGCAGTGAGGCGTGTATGCCCGGCACTATAAGCCTAGTCAAAAATGAATGGATGGGGAGGTTACAGACCCAGGTGGTAGAGGCATCTACTGAGGTCTTACGAAATGTGCATGTATGCAGTTGAACTGACTTCTAAATAGTTATGTCTATACCCATAGACCAGTGAAGCTCTCGGATTTGGTCCGACAAGGTTCTTTTGGCAGCAGGCAATGGTTAATGCAGAAACTCACAACTAGTTAGTCAATGTGGTAAGAGTTAGGGACTGTACAATGCTCAGCCATGAGTAGGACATCATTATCACACCCTTTGAGGTTCAGTTCAGGGAACAGTGTGGAAGAGAGGGTGAAAATATTACAAGAGCTGCAAGAAGGGGAGGAGTGCTATCTAACTCTGTCTTGTGAATTGGATGTAGCTGTTGCAAACATGAATACACAGTAGCAATAGCTACCTGCACAAGACCTGCACACACACACACACACACACACACACACACACACACACACACAAAACCACAAAGCATTATTATATTAGTCACTTTTCTGTTGCTGTGATGAAACACCATGACCAAGGCAACTTAAGGAAGAGAAAAGGTTTACTGAACTTACGGTTCCAGAGGGAGAGCCCCTAACAGTTAGGGAGGCATGGTAGAGGAAGATGAAGGATCACATCTTCAGCTGCACACAGGAATCAGGGAGAACTGGAAGTCGGGAGGACTATAAACTCTCAAAGCCTGCCCCCAGTGGCACACTTCCTCCAGCAAGGATCCACCTCCTAAAGATTCCATAATGTCCCCCAAACAGTGTCACCAACCAGGAACTAAATGTTAAAATACATGAGTTTATGGGGGACAGTGCTCATTCAAATGGCCACAGGGACTGTCAGAGAAGAAGTCCATCAGTAAGAGTGGGAGAGGATTAAGAGAGGGTTTGCAGGAGGCGAATTTGATCATAACACACTGTATACAGATATGAAATTGTAAAGAAGAAAATTTAAAAGCTAAAAACAGAAATAATGGAAGTTTCCTTTTCATAGTCTCAATCCCCTGCCTCATAGTATGTAGTTGGACATTTCTCTCCTGCCCACCAATTCCCAAATAACCACTCAGAGGCTTAATGTTACTTATAAATGCTTGTCCTATGACTCAGGCTTTATATTAGCTAACTCTCACACTTAAATTAGCCCATAATTCTTATCTATGTTTAGCCACGTGGCTTGGTACCTTTTCTTATTACAGTGTTCTTATCTTCCTTCTCTGTGTTTTACCAGCAACTCCTCTGACTCTGCCCTTCCTCATCCCATTGTTCTCAGTTTGACTTTCCCACAAACCTTTCCTGTTCAGCTATTGGCCAGTCAGCTTGTTTATTAAACCAATCACAGAGACTTATATTCACACAGTATAAAGGAATATTCCACAGCAATAATATGTGGACACTCACTCTTGCCTCATAGAACGTGGCTTGGTCTGTTTTCTGTTGCTACAACAGAATAAGACTTTTCTTATATAGAGAAGTTTGTTTTGGCTCATAGTACTGGAGACTATGTAGTCTATGATCCAATTGCCACATCTGGAGAGCATCTTAGGGTACTTATTGCAACTCATTGTAGAAGGGCAAGTGAGCTTTATATATGAAAGTAAAAGAAACCTGAACATATATTATGACAAGCTGCTTTTGTGGAAACCTAATCCACTCCCTGAAAGCAAGAACTCACTCATGCAAGAATGCCACCTATCCATGTGCGAGGCTGCACCCCAATGACCCCAATATCTCCCACTAGATCTACCTCCTGACACTGTCACCTTGGGATCAGACCTCACTAAGAGTTTTAATGGAGAAAAATCATTATCAAACCAGAGTACTAAACCAAAAAAGGCTTTTTCTAATGTGTATGTTCTTGAATAAAAAAAAGTTATTGTAATATCTCAAAGCCAACTCCCTCTTTCTGGAGTCTCAAAGAGAGGAATATAGTTTTCAGCAAATACTGTGCACACTTCTAGTGGACTTAAAGTGCTATGAAGAGCTATAATCAAACCAGAATCAGATTAGGTAATGGTTGATAGGTAGCTGCCTAGAAGAGCAATACATGAGGAAAGGTATGCTTAAACACTACCCGGGCAGTGCTATACCACCTAAAGCCAGGAGATGGAGGGAGAAATGTGCCTCTCAACACTCTCTTTAGGGAAAATGCACAGTGTGGTCAGAGGAATACTATAAAATTCTCCCAGAGCTTAGACACCATTGTCCATGTTTTCATAGTAAGTATCATTTTAGGATGGCCAATCTCTAAATATTCTCCCTATTTTAAAGAAGAGCCTGCATCTCGCTATAAAATCTGAAGAGTAGATCCCATTCCCACCCTGTAACAGCCTAAGACTGACCCAGGCTTGGCCAAGCGGATGATCAGAGGTGAGACATGGAGTCTTTCCCCATATAATGACATAGAGAATGCAGGGACGCCTGAGGTAGAGCACTAGTCACTGTAGAATCAAGAGTTCAGCACTATGCCAGTGAGTGTGGAGGGACAGTGGGGTTGGCAGTGATTGCCAAGGTGTGTTTTCTGATTCCCCAGACTACACAAGGGAGGACCCTGCAAAAATGGGCTCAATAATGCCCTCTTCTGCTTAAATTACTATTTAAACCATTTGAATTGTTGTTCAGCTAGGTTGGAAAGAATATTCTGGAAGCCATCTCCTAAGAACAGTGGGGTCACTGATCTACAGAGCACTTGTTTCAAGTAGGCAATAGATTAGTTAGATAAAAGAAAGGGGGAGGGTCTGTCAGTCCGTCTCCACTCTTCCAGTTTTAAGCTCTCCCCCCAAATTAAACAACTGATTCTAACACATATACTGACTCAAGGGAGCAGGAAGCTATCAGTACTCCACCACAATCCCCACATCTGTCTGCTCAGACACATCTCAGAGGGTTGCATACTCTCCCTTACACACATTCAGACATCAAGACACCACTAGTCCCAGCCAAACCATCAGTGGAAAGCAGAGTCTCCTGCCCTCTCTCAGATGAATAAAATCCAGATATCTTAAACAATTTAAAAAAAAGAAAAAGCAGTCATCAAATATTCTCTGAGACACATCATGCATTTTGACCAAGTGGAGTATATCTCAGAAATGCAAAGCTGGTTTAACATTCAAAATTCAATCAATGTAATTATTCATTTTAGTGAACAAAAAATATAGAGAGATGACAGATTTAGAAAGGGTATTAGAAAATGGCTTCTAATAAAACTTCAAATAAGCTAAAAACAGAAAACTACTCCCTCGTGTTGATGAAAGACATTTCAGGAGAACCTACAGCTGACATCACTCTTAAGGGAAAAGAGAGAACACTTCCCTATTAAGATCAAGAACATGATAAGAATTTCTGCTTTGGGGGCTGATGAAATGGCTCAGTGGGTAAATGATGCTTTCAGTCAAGCCTTACAACTGAAGTTCAAGCCCTGGAACCCACATGGTAGTAGGAGGGAACCAGCTCTTGCATACTGACCTCCACACGTGCCATGGTATATCTTCAGGTGCACACACACGTATGCACACACACACACACACACACACACACACACACACACACACACACGTATATAAATGTTAACAAAAATTTTTAAATGAGCATTTGCTCCTACCTATTGCACAACTTTATCATGAAACTCCTAGCCATTTTGTTAAGGTATCCAAATTCAGAAAAAAGTAAAGCTGTCTGACACAGGTAACATGATGGTCTACACAAAAAAAAACCTAAGGTGACTTCTAACAGAGCTTCTCCCACATCCTCTGAGCACAATCTAAGACAAAGCATAGCAGGAATCATGGTGCCTTGCTGTGGAATGTCATTCTGCATACTGTGAATGTGTGTTGCTCTGATTGGTTGATAAATAAAATGCTGATTGGCCAGTAGCCAGGCAGGAAGTATAGGCAGGATAAGCAGACGAGGAGAATTCTGGGAAGAGGAAGGCTGAGTCAGGAGTCATCAGGCAGACACAGAGGAGCAAGATGACAAGGCAGAACTTAGAAAAGGTACCAAGCCACATGGCTAAACAAAAATAAGAATTATGGGTTAATTTAAGTGTAAGAGCTAGTCAGTAATAAGCCTGAGCTAATGGCCAAGTAGTTATAATTAATACAAGCTTCTGAGTGATTATTTTATAAAAGGCTGCGGGACTGTGGGTGAGAGATTTGTCCTGACCACAGGCCAGGAGGGATACAGGAAACCTTCCAGCTACATTTGACATGCCAACACAGGGCTCTCGAATTTCCATAAGACCTAAAAGAGTTTAAAAAGGGCTTCTCAACACATGATAATGGAGCTAAAAACAGCTTTCTACTTCATGTCTCATGCAGGTTGAGATAAAGAGACACTAAGGTACAGAGACGCCATGGCGTGCGGACTTGAGCTACAGAATGGCGAGTTCAAGGTGGCGTATGGGCTTGAGTGCAGCATGGCAGATTCCTGCTACTGTATACAGTGGTGTTTGCAAGCTGTGCAGCATGGTGCATGATGGATACAGCTTTTGCTAGTACAAAAAAAAAGGAAAGAAAGAAAAGTTTTTTGGGCTACATGCTGCTGGATGGATGCATAGACCCACTGCTTCACAGAGTCAGCAATGAACATGGTTCCCCCAGAGCTGGCGATGAATGTAGTTCTGCCATATTGGGAAGCTGAAGTGGGTGAAGCCAGCAGCCAAAGCTTCCATTCCAGTATTAGCCCCTGCACTTTAAAGCAACAGATTCATAATAAAACAGATTCAGATGAAATAAACCTCTAACTGGTTTACAATATGTATAAAAATATATGTACACTTGGAAGAGAGAGTAAAAGGAATGTAGACAAATATATAAAGAAATAGAAAGTTTTAAAAAATGAAGTCTTTAAACAGAAAATAAAAGTAATAAAAAATAAGCTGTGTAAAGATGGAAATCACACAGAGATTCTGTATTATATTGTCTTTGGGATTTTTAACTGCAGAGAGAGATTTGATTGTACAATCTACTGAGTTAAATCAATATGTATATTTTAAAGGTATCTCAATTTCAAAATTTATGTCTGAGGATTCATTGTTTTGGAAAAGAGGTTCTGCTTTTGTTTCCACAGAAGATGAAGACCTGTGGTTGCTTCCAGACAAATATGGTTTGATCAAGGAAGATGCCCTGAAAGGTCTCCAATGACACCATGGCCCATATCATCCAACATCCAAAATCAGCTTCAAAGCAATTGGCTGAGATGATCCATCCTCACAGATGTTACAGCCAAGATTTAACTATAATTCTTAATTTTCTCAGGATCTCCATAAGAATACCAGTACCCCTATCATCAGGAAGTAGTATGAGAAGCTATGCCCAAATTCCCAAAATATTGTTTATGAATGCTTATTTTTATTTAAAGCAGGTTGATTATAAATACAATCTCTTTCTAAAAAAAGAAAGGGGGATGTGATATAGACATGATAGGATGAAAGGGTAGATTATTGAATCTACTTTTAAGAGCAACTTGTTTAAAATGTTTTACATTGCTATAGATTTTAGTTGATTACAAATTTAAAGTTAATTTTGTTATACTGTATGTATATTTCTACTCTTGTTTAAGGCATTATGTTTGTGCAGCTCATTTGAAATTGTAATGGATAATTAAGAAATATATATTAATAATTAGTCTTCTATGATAGTCAAACTTACAGTCATGTTAGTTAAGTTTTCTAGGTATACATAGATATAACTCAATTAGGTAGGTAATCTTCAAACACTTCAAAGATCTACAGAATATGGCACTTAAAATGTTTTTAAAATTTAGACTTTTCTGGACAATGAGACACATCTGCTCCTGGTAGCACTACTTACTTCAAGGAAGATGATGGGTACCAATGATACTCCATATGGAGTTTATCTTCTTCATGGCAAAAGTTAGCCATTTGGGCAAGAAACTGTTCTTGCCTGGACTGCTTGACAAAATGTTGTATAAACTGAACATGCAGGACCCATAAGAAGATGGCCACTGAACTTTGCAAGGCAAGATGGTCCTTCAGGTTCCTGCTTCACAGAAGAAACTGCCAGACATTCTACAGGACACAGAGAAAAAAATGACTGAGAGACTAAACCTATGGGCTGAAGATGGATGCCCCAACATTACAGAGGAACTTTGGGTAACTGCCCAGTTAGCCAGCTGTCTTTGTCATTCTAGATTTTTGGAAGTTCTTACAATGCTCTTCCTGTTTACTTAGGTAATATTATATCTTTCTGAGGTCTTTGATGTAGTTGAAGACTAGATAGTTATAATTATGTTTTTCCTTGGTTATAAGAGATAAGGTAGATATGAAACCTTGGACTCACAAATATAGGATAAATAGAATATTTTCTTTAATTTTGCCAAATACAAATAGATTAGATATTGTAACTGTTATTCTTGCTTGATAACTGTTTTATTATATGTAATTTTACTATGTTAAAGTTAAAACCTTCCTTTTTTGATTAGACAGAAAAGGGGAAGTGCTGTGGAATGTTGTTCTGTATGCTGTGAATGTGTGTGTGTGTGTGTTGCTCTGATTGGTTGATAAATAAAATGCTGATTGGCCAGTAGCCAGGCAGGAAGTATAGGCAGAATAAGTAGATGAGGAGAATTCTGGGAAGAGGAAGGCTGAGTCAGGAGTCACCAGCAGACACAGAGGAAGCAAGATGGCAAGGCAGAACTGAGAAACAATACCAAGCCACGTGGCTAAACATAGATAAGAATTATGGGTTAATTTAAGTGTAAGAGCTAGTCAGTAATAAGCCTGAGCTAATGGCTGAGCAGTTATAATTAATATAAAGCCTCTATGTGTTTATTTGGGTCTGAGCGGCTGCAGACCGGGTAGGACACAGGAAAACTTCTGACCACAATGCCTCTTATCACTGGGTCTCACAGGAAGTTCCAACATTTTAGCCACATTCTACTGGTCACCCATACTAATTGTGTGTAGAAAAGCAACTATACAAAAAATAAATACCACAAGGGACAGGCCAGTAGGGGCCATTTTGCAGGATGATTACCAGAAATATCACTTTAAGTAGCATCAGAAAAACATTAAACATTATAGGAAAATTAGTAAAATGTGCAAAATCCATACAATGAAAAAACAAAATATTGTGAAAATATTCTGAAAAAATGACCTAAATAAATGAAAGGTATATGAAATGCCTTTATCTCTGAGTAGTAGCTATAAATATTAATATGTCAATGCTTTCCAAGGAGCAGAGATTCAGTGTAATCTTAGTCACAAAGCAAACATGTCTTTTTAAAGCAAAAGTTGATGAACTGCTAATAAAATCCATATGTAAATGTTTGGACTTAAAATAACTCAAGTAACTTTGAGAAAGAATAACAAATCTGGAGGACTTGGACTATCTCCTCCTACACTGCGTCCTAAAATAATGTAAGAATGACACTATTCTAAGATTTACTATAAAGCCACAGTAATAAGGACAGTGTGCTATTAACAGAGGGGAGACATATGGATCAATGGAACAGAATAAAGAGTCCTGAAATAAACCCACTCATCTATGGTCAATTGATTTTTGACAAAGATGCCCAGGCAATCCAATAGGAAAAGATTTCCAAAAGCTGCTAGGACAATTGAATATCCACAAAGAAAAAAATTAAACCTCGAAATTTGCCTTATACTATAAACAGAAACTAACTTAAAATTGATCATAAACCTAAACGTAAAAAACTAGGCTAAAAACTTGTAGAAGGAAGCAGAAGTAAAAGTGTTTCTACCAAAAGAGCATGTATTCTAAAAGAAAAAAATCAATAAATTGAACCGGCTCAAAATTAAATCCTCCTATTCTTTGAGATAGCATTTAAAAAATAGAAATGAAGGCCCATTATAGACATATATATACATATATATTAATACTTATCTGAAAAACTCTTACACTTCAATAATAAGATTAACTCAATTAAAATAGGCCAGAGTGTAAGAAGGTTCATAAAAAGTGAAATGCAGCTGGCAAATGTGTAAATAAAAAGTATTTTCAACATCATTGACAAGGGAAAATGCAAATTTAAAACTATAGGTTCTCTGGGATGGGGAGATGGCTGAGTTCAGGTTCCCAGAACCCATGGATAAAGCTTGAGTGGTGATGTACACAAAAGCAGAGATGGGTGACTCACTGAGACTCACTGAGCAGCAGGCCTACCCACACCAATGAGCTCCAGATTCAGTGAAAGACAATGTCTCAAAATACAAAGTGGATATCAACTGAGAAAGAAATCTGACATCAACGTCTAACCTCCACACACATGCACACATGTTCATGGGCACCCATGTGCACATATATACTCACACAACTATGACATCTCACTACCACCTATTACAACAGTTAAATTTCAGTATTCAGGAGACAAAGGCAGAACAAGCCCCCATTTCAGACCAGCTTGGCACTACGTAGTGAATTTTAGGCCTGTCTTTGTACCTTGGCAAGATTCTGTCTCCAAGAAAAGTCATTGACCTGTCTATTTAAAATATGTGTTTTTAATACTATGTCCTATTAGCAGAGTGATGGTAGTAGCTTCTCTTAGAACCTATGACCCCTCTAACCACAAGTTCTTGGCTCTAGTAACTGGTATGGGTTCTTATGGAGTGGAACGTAAATACAATCAGAGAGTCATTTGTTACTGTCCTGACATTCATGTCACTACTGCATGAACAGTATATGCAGTGGGCATATCTTGCCAAGCAGGTTGTTACTGTTCACAAATGGATAAGACTGGTGATGACATTTCTCCTCCAGTAGCATGCATAGCATCTTGCATCACCATGAAATCTAGTCAGTAAGGATGAAGCTTCTAAGTTAGTACCAGCTTCAGATCTCCATGTTCTACTGACTCAAGTATGTGGTTTCTTCAGCAACAGAGTCTTACCATCATGTTCTGGAGGGCAACCAAGATCAATGGAATAGCTTATAATTGCTGTGGATATCACTCTATATAAATAAAACACTGATGGCCAGTGACCAGGCAGGAAGTATAGGCGGGACAAAGAGAGAGGAGAATTGGGGAAACAGGAAGAAGGAGGAGAAACACTGCAGCTACTGCCAGGACAAGCAACATGTAAAGACGCCAGTAAGCCACAAGCAACGTGGCAAGGTATAGATTTATAAAAATGGGTTAATTTAAGATATAAGAACAGTTAGCAAGAAGCCTGCGACGGCCATACAGTTTATAAGTAATATAAACATCTGAGTGATTAGTTTATACATGGATTGTGGGACTGCGGGGCTTGGTGGAACTTGGAGAGAAGCCCTCCAGCAACATATAATATTACAACAGGAAGTCATTTAAAATTCAAGTAAAGTAGTTAGCTTGCAGTGAAATCATGTTAACCTACTTTATACACACACATTCTTTTAGAAATTATGCATCAATATTGTACCAATCTTTCGTCATCTAACTATTGTTTTGATAATGACTACATAGCGAATTTCTAATCTTTTGCCTTTATAAATGAATCAATTAATATATCTCTGTTCTATCATTGGACTGGGGTTTAAACAGATATTAGACCACTGAAAAAAAAAAAAAAGAAGTTTTTTTTCTGGGAAGAAGACAGTATTAGTTTTATATGGTTCCCATAACAAAATACCAGATTGTGTGGCTTAAAACAAAGACCTTGATTTCTCAAAGTTCTGGAGGCCAGAAGTCCAAGAAGGTAAGAAAATCATTTCTCTCCAGTTTCTTTCTTCAGCTTGCAGGCCCTCTCCTGTGTCTTCACGTGCCCTTTTCTCCTGTGAGTTTCCCCAGTACCTCTTCCTTTTCTTACAAGGGCAACATTCTCTTCGGGTTAGAGTCCCACTCTTTGACTTCATTTCACCTTAATCACCTCTTCAAAGATCCCATCTCCAAATATAGACACACTGGGAGTTAGGGCCCCGGGATATGAATTTGAGGGGAACAAAATTCAACCCAGAGGCTAGATAATAACTGCACAAGATAAAAGTGTACATCAAATTCATGCAAACATCGTTTGCTGGGCCTCTAGATGTTAGGCAGCGTACAGGCACATTTCCTGTGACCTCAGAAGACTTCCCTGAACTAGCATGCCTCTCCTTATACAGTAGGTATGGTTTGTTGTATAAATTAAATTCTTACAGAAGAATCCAGAGCTGTAATTTAACCATTTCTAGGCCTCCATTTCCCACAGACCAAAAAGAAAGAAAAAAATTTTTAATGTAATAAAAAAAGAAGACAGAGAAGTGTAGATCACAAAGGCCCCAAAAATGAATATGAAGCATCCATTTTCTCCATCATCAGAACTCAAGAGGCCAGCCACTTCAGTGTAATATATTCAACCCATCAACTGTTTACTGAACACCAATTATAACCAATAATCACTAAGCTGTCATTCACTAAGGCAGAAGAGAGTCAAGGTTAGAAGAGCAGGCTATACCTTTGAAAGAATGAGGTCAGTATATATGGAACAATCTGTAAGATAATAAGTGATTTAAAAATAAGGTGAAAAGTCTTGTGTTTCAAAGGGTACCATTTGTACAAAAAGAGGAAATGTGTGTGCTTTTTATGCATAGAACATCTCTGGAAGGATATTTAAAAACTATTAAAAGTGGTGCTATTTTGGGCCATGATGGAGTAATGTGGTCCCTGCCTTGAAAAAAAAAGAAAAGGAAAAAGGCATTGAGTATCAGTTAGTGTGGATTTATCTTTGAGAAAAAGATAAATAAAGGCAGAGAACTGGCCGGGCGTTGGTGGCACACGCCTTTAATCCCAGCACTCGGGAGGCAGAGCCAGGCGGATCTCTGTGAGTTCGAGGCCAGCCTGGGCTACCAAGTGAGCTCCAGGAAAGGCGCAAAGCTACACAGAGAAACCCTGTCTCGAAAAACCAAAAAAAAAAAAAAAAAAAAAAAAAAAAAAAAAAAAAAAAAAAAAGGCAGAGAACTTTGCAATAACCCTGGCTTACTGTCTGAAGGTGACTTCCCATATACCATTCTGGGAAGAAGAACCAGGCAGGGTTAAGAAACTGCATTTGGGGTCTTAAAAATGGCAAGATGTGCAGAGCAGCATATCAGAGAAGAAAATGCAACACACAGAAGAGATTCTGCAGTTTTCAGAAGAGTTGAGTCTGCTCTGTGCATTCTCTGATCTGCACGAGTGTAGGCAGTGGCCTATAGCTGAGAAGAACCTCCAGAAAGGGGAACAATTTCCAGATGTTGTGTGGATCCAGAAATAATGTATAGTTACATCGGCCAGAGTGGAAAGACCACACACCATGCATAACATTGGGTAGGACCCTCAGAAGGGGGGACAAACTAGCCCTGGAGTATTAAGAAGCAGTACAGCAAAAACTTGTAAGTGGGCCCTCCAGGGTGGACAGCTGGAGACTTGACACAGGAAAAGAAGCTATGGTCAGCAGTTGAACTGTACCCACTCTACACACATGCCTTTTTGTCCTGTTTGGATTTCTTGTGTGCACATAGATGGCATTTACAAAACTTTTTAAAGGGAGAAGTATCAGGAGTCCGACCCCTTGGGTAAGAATCTGGCTCCACCACTCAAGAACTGTGTACAGCTGGGAATATCTTAGTTTGCTTCCATTGAAGTAGACTTGCTGTTGGTTGCAGTAAAGATTAACTGAGCTCATTAAACAACTACTAGTACCTGACGATTCTAGGTAGATATTTCTGCTCACTTCTGACTTAGGCATGCCTCTGACAAAAGCACCCTACTTTTTTTGGTTGGGGGGGGACACATCTGCCGCACCAGTCCAGATGTTCCAGAAAGGCAATGATTCCATCCATTGACCCCCAAATCCAGAAATAGACAGGTTATGAAGCTGTCACCTCTGTCTCCCCTAGCACAGGAATACATCAGTCCATGGAAAATGGTGCTCTGGCTTTTACTGAAAATGCTAGGAAAGAAAGTTCCTCTTGACAGCCTGCTTTCTTCAGAGAAGCAGCCCCTGAGAGGCTGTCCCTGCTCCAGCAGATGGCCCTACATCCATACTCACACTGATGCTCTGTGTGGACTCAGTGGGTAAAAACAAGAAATATGAACACTTGAAACTGGGAGAGGACAGGGACTATGGGGGAGGAATTAGGGGGAAGAGAATGGGGTGAGAACTAGATCGAAACAGTGTATGCACTATGAAATGATCGAGAAATGTAAAACACTGCATGCAAACCATTCTTAAAAGAAAAGAAATGCTTCTTTTTACTGAAATTGTTAAGTGAGTGGTTTGGAGCTGCTGGTAGTGGGGGCTGCAGTCTGAGAATGAAAGCCAAGAAAGGTGAAAACAAAACGTAGAGATGTGTGGTCCTAGCTGGGTGTAGTGGCGCACGCCTTTAACCCCAGCCCTCGGGAGGCAGAGGCAGGTGGATCTCTGTGAGTTCAGTCTGCAGAGCAAGTTTCAGGACAGCCAAGGCTGTAACACAGAGAAACCCTGTCTCACAAAAAGAAAAAGGAAAGAAAGCAAGAGGGGAAGAGAGAGAGAGAGAGAGAGAGAGAGAGAGAGAGAGAGAGAGAGAGAGAGAGAGAGGAGGGGGAGAGAGGGAGAGAGGGAGGGACGGAGGACGGAGGGGGGGGGGAGGGAGGGAGGGAGGGAGGGAGGGAGGGAGGGAGGGAGGGAGGAGTGATCCTGATGATGTCATTTGAATGTCTCTAGCCAGTTTCTACTCAATATCACTTGCAACCAGAAGAGGCTCGAAGAATTCAGTAGTGATTATCAATATCCAATTCATTCAGTATGTGCAGAGCCCAGACGAAAACATCAGAAACCACACCAAGAGCTAACTCGTAAAGGAGACAACCAAGAAAAGTGACAGCTGTTAAAACAGAGAGATTCTCAGGGTGCTGTAGGTATTGTACCAAACCATTTAGGGAAGGAATGGGCTAGGCATACAAGAGTTTAAGTAAAATCATGCCCAAACTGAGGTCTAGTGAATGGCGAGGAAATAAGCGCATTCTACACAAAGACATAAGGCGCCGTGATGTGTTCAGAGGACAGCAGCCATCGGTGCCCAGAGGAAAGATGGTGGAACATCTCCTACATCACGCCCAAGGACATAATTCACAGTCTGCTCATTGTGGGGTATTGTATCAGTTCCTTTCTCACTACTGGGACTACACGCCTGACAAGCAGCGACTTAAGGACAGGAAGTCTATTTTGGCTCACAGTTCAAGGATACAGTCCACCATGGTGGGGAAGTCATAGAAATAGGAGCTGGAGGCAGCTGGTCACATTGCATCTGCAGTCAGGAAGCAGAGAGCAATGAATGTTGGTAGTCAGCCATCTTCCTCCCCGTTGTGCAGTTTGCGGCCACAGAATAGCCCTGCCCACAGTTAGGGTGGGTCTTACAACCTCACTCTAGAAAATCCCCCCACAGACAATACCTAGAGGTTTGTTTCCATGCTGATTCTAAATCCTGTCTGTAATGGAAGTCTTACCGCTGACTCTTTCTCCTGATCATGAGACACTTTTCCTCCTATTGGGTTGCCTTGGCCAGCCTTAATATGAGGGCTTTCACCTTGTCTTATTGTGTCTTGTTTTGTCCAGTTTGGCTGTCATCTTTTGGAGGCCTGTTTTCTTCTAAAGAGGAAATGGAGGGGGGGGTAGATCTGGAGGAGAGGGGAGATGGTGGGGAAATAGGGGGAGTAGAGGGAGGGGAAACTGTGGTTGAGATGTATTGTATAACAGAAGAATCTATTTTTAATAAAAGAAAAAAAGAATGGAAAAAAATAATAAATAAATAAATAAAAATCCTGTCTGTAGTGGGTAGCCATTCCAGCTTTGATCTGGAAGTTCCAACCCCCATTGAGACTCTGGCAACTGTCATGCCTATGAGGCGGGGCCAGGGGAGGCACCTGAAGACCTGAGATCTGGATGGGCCAGCGTTTTCTCTGTTCCTGGACCCTTGACAGTGGAGGTTGACCGAGCAGAGCTCCAGAGAACACCACTGGACTGCGATATACCTTCCCCAGACCCTGCGACCTACCTATCCCTTAATTTGTAAGTTACGCCATTAAATAAATATCCTTTTAACTACGTGGAGTAGCCTTAATAATTTCACCAATACCCATCAAGTTGGCAACTGACAGGAACCATCACAGATAACATGCAAAGATTTAAACCCCTGGGAGAGATATGATAGGGATTTTGTGTAAAGAATGTATTAGAGGATTGAGAAGATGATTCAGTGGATAAAGTCCTAGCCATGCAAGCATGAAGAACTGAATCAGATATTCAGCACCCAACTCAAAAATGCTAGGTCCAAGAGTACATACCTGTCAACCCAGTGGATAGAGAGAGGGGGATGCCTGGGGCTTGCTAGCCAGCCAGTCTAACTGCATTGATGAGCTCTGGGTTCAGGAAGAGTCCTTATCCCACAAAATAAAATGGAGTGGTTACAGAAGGCAACTGAATGTTGACCTCCAGCCTCCACAGGTACACATATGTTCACATGCACCTGTACACACACACACACACACACACACACACACACACACACACACACACAAATAGCTTGAAAGGCAAGGCAGATAAAGATGGCAAATTAGGAAGATGTCTGAGTAATTCAGGCTGGAACTGCTGACAGGTTGAATGAAGATATTCGAAGTAGGGAGGAGGACGCATTTGTTACTGTTTGGTTGGCTTTCTGACATGTTTTGCCTGGGTATACATCTGTGTAACACATGTGTGAGTTATAGATAGTGGTAAGCTGTCATGTCAATACTCTCGTCCACTAAGCCATCCTTCCAGCCCCCAAGAAGAAGGGTTTTTTTTTTTTTTAAGTGTTTTTGAAGCATTTGCTCCTGGTACACGCAGAGCCCAGAATAGGGCATCAGATCCCCTGGAACTGGCGTTACAGATGGTTATGCCACCATGTGGGTGCTAGGAATTGAACCCAGGCCCTCAGGAAGACCAGCCAGTGCACTAAGCTGCTAAGCCATCTCTCCAGCCCCGGAAGATAATGTTTAAGCCCTGATTCTAACTGTACCTGACTTCTCAGGCTTTTCAGTGACTCAGACTTCGTCCCTTACTTGTTCTGATACCAGTTTCGGTCAGAGTCGATGTTAGTGTCAAGTAAAAGGTAGTTGATACAGAACTATGAAGGTGAAAGTTAGACGCCAGGATTCTAAAGTCAGACTCCCCAGTTCCTGGAGTTGGAGGGGAGGGTACCCACTGTCTTAGTTTGTTTTCTGCTTTATGACAATGCCACCAACTGGTTAATCATTGAAAAGAATGATTTCCCATAGTCTGGAGGTCAGGAAGTTCAATCTAAGCGTCCCAGAATCCAGTGAGTGTCTTCTTACTCTGTCAAAGCAGCACATGGTAAGAGAGAGGGAGGGCCCGAGAACTCAGCTCTCTCTTGCTGAGTTCTTTTCTACAGCCCCACCATGGACAGGAGCATCCTTATGACTTTGCATAACCCTCCTATGTTAGTCACTTTCTGTCACTGTGACAAAATACTTAGGAAAACAGTTTAAGGGAAGAAGGGTTTATCTCTGCTCAGTTTCTAAGATGTCTGTCTGGGTCAGCTTACTCGATTCCTGTGAGCCTGTGAGTACAACATCATTGCAGGAATGTGGGGAAGCAAAACTGCTCACCTCCAAGTGGCCAGGGAGCAAGTGTTGACCCCATCTTCCAACAGCTCATTCAGCCATGAGCTCGTTGGTAAATTAACCTACTTACCATGTTACTGATCCAATCAACACTCAAGAGTGCCAACAACTAGGAACCAACTTTTCAACACATAAGCCTTTGCATGGAAAGCAAGAGAAAATACTTCAAACCACATCTACCTATTTACCTCCTGTATTAGTCAGGCTTCTCTAGAGTAACAGAGCTGATAGAAATACACACACACACACACACACACACACACACACACACACAAACACAAACACACAAGAGAGAGATTAGAGGGTCTTACAGATTGTAGTCCAGCTAATTCAACAAAGGCTGTCCACCAATGAAAAGTTCAAGAATCCAGTAGGTATTTGGTCCACAAAGCAGGATGTCCCATCTGGTCTTAAGTATATGCCAGAATCCCAAAGAATATAGCTCTAATGCCAGTGAAGGAATGGACTAGCCAATGAACACAAGCAGACAAAGAGAACATGCCCCTCCTCCATGCCCTTTATATACGCTGCCAGCAGAAGGTGTGGCCCAGATGAAAAGTGCATCTTAACCACCTCAAAATATCTGGATTAAAATTGGGTCTTCCCACTTCCAATGATTTAATTAAGCAAAAATCCTTCACGGGTATACCCAGCCCTTTATAGTCCAGAGTAGTCAAGCTGACAACCAGAAATAGCCATCACACCTCCTAAAACCCCAACCTACAAATACCATCAACGCATGAATTCCCAACCCATGGACTTTGGGACACATGCAAATCATAGCAGTAACATTAAATGAATAGAAGAGGTGAGAGTTACTTGCTTCCAAGGACAGACTCCACAGATGTTTTCATTTTTAAGTGTTTCTTAAAAATTCACATTTCATCAAATGCCACTTGAGAGCAGAAAAGGAACAGGTCCACCCATGAAGGGAAATACACAGTGCCTATCTATATAAGGTACCAGTGTCAGATGCGGCCTTAGACGAGGACGAGCAATTGAGAAAGGCAAGGTTATAAAGGTGCTCTAGAAGTCTGCCAGTGCTGAGGTGTATTTGTATATTTGGGGACTGGAGGACATGGGTACAGCACTGTGGTGAGATCAGAGACATGTCCCGCCTTCACAGTCTCTGAAAATGTTTGGATTCTGGGGAAAACATAGCCAGCGCTCAGACTGTCATAGAGAAGGTGAAGAGCCACATGTCCAGGTGAGAGATGAAAGAGGGGACTTTATTCTCTGCACCACCACCACCCCCCCCACACACACACACACACTCCACCCTTCCACAAATGATCGCATCTTATCCCACGAGCCTGGACCACCTCCAACACGTTCCTGTGGAGACCAAGATGAGGGAACATCATACCAGAGGGGCACCTGCTCTGGGCGGAGCCTCCGTACAGAGAATGTCTCAACCATGAGGAGGGGACAATGTCTGAGTTCCCCCTGGCATCCTGCTCCCCTCAGCCTCCCCTGCAGTGCCTGCCTCTCAACACCTCCCAGCCGCAAAGGAGGGGCTGTGTCCCTGCTGCTGGAGTTAATTACAGTAATTATACCTGCTCCTTCTTCGCTCTGGTTCCCTTTGTTCCCAGTTTCCTGCCCGCTCATTTGCAAATCTAATCGCTCTGTGGATTGATTTTGTTGGGTTTTTTTTTTTTTTTTTTTTTTTTTTTTTTTTTTTTTTTTTTTTTTTAATAGAGAACAGGATGGAGAGACAAAGATAGGAGGCAAAAAAAAAAAATGTGGGTGAGAAAAGACAGGCTTGGGAGCAGGCTGGAAAGGAGGATGGAAGAGACAGCCCGTGGGAAAGGGTGGGAAAGATGTAGATGGGAGCCTGGAAGACTCAGGTAACAGTGCACACAGAACACTGCCCTCTGCTACCAGCCAAGGCCTGGGAAGTGGAACTGTGGACAGCACAGTCCCCAGGGCCCTCTGGCCTTTCGACTTAGTTTCTCCCAGCACCAAGTGAGGGATAGGGTTAAGGACATATCCCCAAAACATGGCACTTAAGAAAATAATCACTGGCTGAGGAGTCGATGTTCATCACGCAGGAGGTCCTAGGCCCTGTATCCAGAATGAGAGAGGCCATTATACAAGAAAGAAAACAGATAGAATCTGCTCACTTGCTTTACCCCTAAAGCTGACCAGGAATCTTGCAGACCTCCCCCCCCCAACCCCCCACCCCCCCCCCACCACCACCACCCACCCCCCACCCCACCCCACCCCACCCCCCACCCCCACCCCCCCCCGCCAAAAAAAAAGGGTCCTTATTCTAAAAGGAACTCTCCTGGGCCTAGAGAAAAAGAGCATCCTTATCCTTTATATCCTGACAAGAGAAGCAGCTGGACAGACCGCCTCCGTCCCCTCTCCTGTGATCACCACCCCATCCTACCCTTTCTTCCTCGGATCACACTTCCTCTGGCTATTCATGAAAGAGTGGTTTTCTTAGCTGCTTTAGCATTTCTGAACGCTCCTGTGTCGTGTAGAGCATCCATCAAATAAGCACATGACCTTCCCCCTGTTCATCTCTCCTTTGTTACAGGTACCTCAGTGTGGTGGGTGAAGAATTTGACACTAGCCTGAATCAAGCCTCAGGAAACTGGAAAGATCATACCCCACCCCCAAACAACACTGGTAGGTACCCTGCTCCCTTGATCTCGCCAGGAATTTGTGAGACTTTGACTCACCCAGAATGCCTGACAGATACTCTGGTATCAGGCGAGTGAAAGGTGAGGTAGAGATTTGAGCATAGAGCAAGAGGGGAGCAGCTATTTGTCTGAGACACGAGCCATGGGTCTCTCATCTCCCACTTGATCCCATCTTAGAGACCCTTGAAAACTACCTGGCCTGGGACTTCACAAACATGCTCTAAAACACTCTGAGATTTCCTAAAGAACCCCCATAGAAGGAAGACATGTGTGAAGATACTCACCTTGAGTCCTAGCACTTTTGGTGGGGGGCAGGCAGAGGCAGGCGGATCCCTGTGAGTTCAAGGCCATCCTATTCTATATACCAGGTTCCTGAACTGTATAGTAACACTGAGACTCCATCTCAAAAAAACAAACACAAAACAGAAGTGGGGCCCTCCTGGTAGAGGAGATGGGGAGAAACCAAAGAGCATTCTACACACACACACACACACACACACAAACGCGCGCACGCACGCACACGCACACACACGCCAAGATCCCACCAACGGTCTTTCTTCAGTTTTTAAAAACAAAGCAACTCTTAAAAGAAATAGAACAGCCCCTCTAGGAAAGATTAGGAAACAACTGATCCACTCCAAATCTGTCAGGGGAAACTGAGGCTCCAACAGGTCCAGTAGTCGGGTGTCCCATACCACACAGCATGCAGATCACAGGCCTCTTGACTCCCAGGTGAGGGAGAGTTCCATTACCCAGTGCTGCTGGTCAGGGTGCCAGCGGGCACCAAGAGAGAGCCAAAGTTTCCGGATCTTCCTGGGTCCTGAGGGAAGGAGAGCAACATGACTGAGGGTACCATCTTCCCAGAAGCCCTTGGTGGACTCCTCAGCCCTCCAGCTGAGGAGATGGTGTGACAGTTTCCAAAACTGGCTGCTCTTCCACTCCCATATGGTGTTTGTAGCACCTGGCCGCCGCCATGACTCCTACCCCGTGAAGAGGCAGAACTATTTTTTGAAACAGGAAAGGACTATGTGGCTGACACTGAGAGTAAGCACCGCAGGCATGTTGGTCCTGGCTGTGGACAACTCAGCTGCTATTCAGGTTCTCTCCCCTGCACAGCCAATTAATTCACAGGAAAAGGTCAGAGTTCAGGGCAGTTTGGAAGCGGAGGTGGGGAACGGGAGTGGGTGTCACAATCAGCCCACAAATCAACTCTTCCAGATGACAATCCCCCCACACAGCACTCAGCCGATGTTTACTGGGTACCTACCATGAGTCAGAGTCAGAACAGGGTCCCCGCCCCAGAGGAGCACGGTATAATTGGGGAGGCAGACACATCTAGATTCAGAGGTAATTAGCATGCAATAAGTTAAGTTGATGTTAAAAATAAAAGTTTGGGGAGTGCTTTGGAAACAAGGGTATCAGCCTCAAATGTTGAGTATCCTGGAATGGAAAAGGTGAAAGGTGTCCCAGCTCGTGGTTTTGAGTTCTCAGAATCCAAATTCTATGGTCCAAGTTCAATCCCGAGAATAAAAAGACTTTCATACGCCCTTGCTTAGAAACAATCAAGGGTTTAAAAAATGTCTTTGACTCTTTTTGGTGGAAGGGACAGTGAAGTAGGGTCTTACTCTGTACCACTCAGACTCAGGGTAATCCTCCTGCCGAGTGTTCGAACTATAGCTGTAGCATTGTTATCCGGAAATACTCTCACAGACAGACATAGCCAAAAAATAATGTTTAATTAAATATTTGAGCACTCCATGGCCTGGGGACATCAAAAAATTAACCATCATGAAATCTCAGGAATTAAGTCAACTCCTAACCAAAAAAATCATCCACTAGCTTCAATTGTTAACTTCTTATTCCTGTGAGGATCCCATCCCATGTTCCCACACATTCACTATCATAGCACCCAGATAAGGCACTCAAAAATGGCTTGAGAAGTTTGTTATTAGGTAAGTTCAATGACCTGGCTACTCCCTGTTGTGTGGGGTATCACAGTTATGCAAGGTTGAGTTTGAACAGGGTTCTGAAGACACTGAATGTAGCTGATGCTAGGTCCAGAGATGTGAAAAACAGTATGTTGCTAGAGGTTTACTTAATGATTTAGAAAAACAGTTTTGCATTTTTTTTTCTCTCTTAAATGGCTTTATCACGTACATGATACAGAAACCACAGAATTCAGCTTTTCTGTATTATCCAATCCTTGGCTTTTCATAAGCAGGAAACATCAATTTGTAATACATGACTGAAAATGTTATTCTTCTCAATACTATTAGGAAGCCTCTGTGATATACAAGTGAGCTGTACGTGTCACAGTAAAGGAGAGAGATTGAACCAACCTTCTCCTAAGAATGATCTGGATGGATGCCACCCCGGAAAATAAAGGAAAGCCTCCACAGAAAAACAAATTTGAGAAAAGCTCAAATGTATTAAAAGAAAGGGGAGAGAAGAGGAACATGAGAAGGAGGAGTTTCTTCCTAGTGGGACTTCTTCTCTGAATGGCCATTGGGAAGACCTGGTGTGTAGAGCTGTACACAGAACGCCTGCCTGCATATGAACACTTTGGTGGAGTGCCTCTAGTGAACTCACTTGCGGTCTTATGGGATATGACTGTGTTCATTTTCGGTTGTGTCTGCAGGGTCTACAGAGGAGGAAGAGCATATTTTTAACCCATTGATTCCTAAGGAGAAGCGTGCCAAGTTTCCATTCCCTCAGACATGTCACCCTTTCTTTCTCTCTCCCCTACTTGTGATGGTAGGCTTGGCTAAGTGATAGTACCCAAGTATCTAGCCAAACACTAACCTTGGTGATGCTGAGAACGCATTTTGTGGGATAGTTAACATCCATGACCAAGTGACTGACTCTAAGTGAAACGTTATCCTTGATAGTATAGGTGATCTTTGTCTATTCAGTAGGAAAGCCATAAAGGCAAAACCAACATTCCCCTAAGAAGTTCTTCCTAGAGTGCAGCAGCAGCTTCTACCTGACAGTTTCCAAGCCTTCCAGCCTACCTAAAACTTTGAGGCTTGCTTAGCCAGAATATACAAGTATGCGTGACTAGTCATTGGAGATACAATAAATAGGTAGAGATAAATAAGTGGTGTTTGTGTGTGTGTGTGTGTGTGTGTGTGTGTGTGTGTGTGTGGTCAGCCCTGATATCTGCAAGTTCTATATCCACATTTTATACCAGCTGCAAGCCAAAATATTGAAAAGAAAATTCTATAAAAATTCTATATCAAAAAAATTAAAATTTTCACATTCTGAGAAACTTGTTTGAATCCAAATGTATGAAGGGATACACACATACACACACACACACACAACACACACACACACACACACACACACACCACTTATTTATTTATCTCTATTGTATCTCCAAGAACTTGTCACACATGCTTGTATATTCTGGCTAAGCAAGCCTCAAAA
Source organism: Peromyscus leucopus (assembly GCF_004664715.2). Taxonomy (NCBI): domain Eukaryota; kingdom Metazoa; phylum Chordata; class Mammalia; order Rodentia; family Cricetidae; genus Peromyscus; species Peromyscus leucopus. Next base: position 56,045,735 of record NC_051075.1, on the reverse strand, counting down.
TTGTAGGTAGGCTGGAAGGCTTGGAAACTGTGGGATAGAAGCTGCTGCTACATTCTAGTCCCAACCTGCTGCTCCCTCCCAACATTCCAGCCTCTCCCCATCATTCACTGTTTGAACATTGATCACCTTGCATCTTATTTGTGTTCTGTGCAGTTCAGGGATGGCATAGTTAAGATCCTAAACATGTACTTGACTGTTTTCCCTACCATTAGTTCCTAAACAAGACAGGACAGGAAATATTTATGTAGCAATTACACCATAATAAGTATTATAAAATATTTAGCGATGACAAAATATACAGGCAGGTGTGTTAAGGGCTAGAGGTAAATACTCTTCCATTTTATGTAAGGAACTTGAACAGCTGTGGATTTTTGTGTCTTAGAAAAAATGTGTCTTGATTGTGTCCCACAGATACTCAGGAAATTGTGTGTGTGTGTGTGTGTGTGTGTGTGTGTGTGTGTGTGTGTGTACACATACGAATGATTCAGCCACAGGCAGCAATGTTGCCAGAGATACCTATACCCTACTGGCTCTGTTTCTCTAGAAGAGCCCTGACTAATGCTCCATTCAAGCAGATCAGGAAAGTGGCATATGGGAATTCTCTGCTCAATCTATCCTAAAGTCGGAGACTTTGGCACACTTAGTATCATGGAGGAGCTTGTGGAGGAAAGAGCTCTTTGTGCAGTAATGAAGAATCTTGGCCAATGATTTTTTTTTTTGGGGGGGGGGTTCAAGACAGGGTTTCTCTGTGTAGCTTTGGAGCCTGTCCTGGAACTCACTCTGTAGCCCTGGCTGGCCTCAAACTCACAGAGATCTGACTGCCTCTGCCTCCCGAGTGCTGGAATAAAAGGCGTGCACCACCACCACCCAGCATAAATCAATGATTAAAGACATATTTGGAGCCTTAGAAAAGAGAGGAGCTGTGCTCAGCTTCCTGTTCATGGCAGTTTGTCACCTCATAGAGCCAAAGGGCTTCTGTTGTATTCCTGGCCACTCATGAACAGTTTAGCGCTTCCAAATTGTTCCAAACTTCCTCTATCCTTTGAACCATACCAAGTATTTTTGTTCGCCAAAGTAAGCCAAAACCAAACCCCACACCCCACTGAAGTAAATGCCTCAATGACAGAAGGTTCTCGAAACTGTGAAACTTTTCATGTCTTTTCAAAGTGTGGTGTGACTTGAGACTCAAAACCTGGGTTGATAAAAATCTGCTAATTAGAAATGCCTACTTGAAAAATCAAATATACAGAACTGGAACATTCCAAGTTTCATCTAAGGCGGGGCTGTTCTTGGTATTGTTCTTTGGACTGTTGTCAGTGACCTTGGCTGTGAAGCATTGATTCCAGCACTCAGTCTCAAAAGCAGAAAGATGCATTTAGACAACACCATATGAGTCTGCTGCACATGCTTACTCAATGCATTTGACTCGACTGCTATAGAAAAACAAATGAACCCAAACATCAGTGTTTCTAGCCGGGGAAAATCCAGGGCAACACCTGTGTGCAACCACTGCTCTCTCCCGAGGCAACATTCAAAAGCCAAAAGTAAACTCTGAAAGAAAATCTCCAAAATTTCTGCAGCAAAAGAAGATAAATGTTAGCTAGGATCAATATGGTGAAACGCGAAATCAAATAAGCAAATCTAAACAGCGCCTAAAGCCCTCTGTGAGGTCAGCCTCAGAAATGTCTGGAAAGGTGGAGCTCACGAGATGAGAACAAACGTAGGGTAACCTTGCCCTCTGCATAACCATTCCAATCTGTTTTCAAATAAGTACCCACACCGCAAAGGTCACCCTTGTTCAACTCATTTACATAGGCAGATTTTAATGCACTCCAAAATCAGACCTGAGCCGTTTGTCTGAAAACCCCGAGCCGCTCTAGATCTTGTTATTTCAAACACGTCACAGTACTATTATTAAAATAATGTGGATTTCTGGGTAGAATCACTTCAGTGTAGTATGAACACGTAACTTCTTCTAGGACTTGATGAAATAAAGCATCAGCAGCAAAGAAGAGATAAAGTGCCTGGCGGTGGTGGCGCACGCCTTTAATCCCAGCACTCGGGAGGTAGAGGCAGGCGGATCTTTGTGAGTTCAAGGCCAGGCTGGTCTACAGAGTGAGATCCAGGAAAGGCACAAAGCTACATAGAAAAACCCTGTCTCGAAAAACCAGAGAGAGAGAGAGAGAGAGAGAGAGAGAGAGAGAGAGAGAGAGAGAGAAGAAATAAAGCATTTTTGTGCCACAGAATTTCAAAATGGCAGCCAAGAAAAGAAATGGAACTTTCTAGCATGATCTAGAATAGCTCCTTGAGTCACTCTCAAGAAAACCTGCATGTAAGAAAGTAATTGAGTTTCTGGAGTTCTGAGAATTCTCACAATGTCCAACAACTTAGAGAGGCGACCTAAGACAATGAGTGGACATATCTAGAAGACACAATCCCTGAAAAGGAGCCTCTCTGCCACTCCCAGGAGACAGAAGCAAAAGGGGGCATCCATGCTTGCATATTTCCAGGGAGAAATACAGGAGTAAGGTTATTAGCACCATCTGACCATCTTATATTCTAAGAAAACAATAGAACTAATTCCCTCCTGGGTTTTATCCTCTAGAACTTAATAAAAATATTTAAAAACCAATAGGTAAAAGATCACAAAACAATGAAGTAGAATGATAAGGAACTTAGCAGCAATAAAGGAACAAATTGTAGGTGAAAATTAACTTACTACAGCTCCAATAAGGAAATTAGAGACATCTGAATGAAATGCAATAGACCCAAATGAAAAATAGACAGGATTGGGGGAAAGCCTGATGTAATCACAATGAATTGGAACAAAATAAGACAGAAATTAAGGCAATTAGACAAGGGATGATAGGCACAAAGGACCAAGATTTCCAAACATAAGGATAATTGGCTCCCCAAAGTTTGAAAAAAGGGATCAAATATTCTGAAATGTAATATAGAAAAATCCTTCACTAAAATTAAGGGAAAAATCAAAGTGGTCCATCAAATAAAACATGAAGAACTATTCCATAATAGCAGACATGAGAATAGATAGTCTAAGGAGAAAGAAATTAAAAGGATACAAACAGGAAGTCAAACTACTACTATTTGTGGATGATATTATACAGAAGAAACCCCAAAATTTCTACCAAAAATAATCTTTAGAAATGATCAACAATTTCAGCAAACTGGCTGAATCAACTTAGAAAAAGCAATAGTTTTCCTATACACTAATAAGAAACATGGTAGAGAGCTATCATGGACACACTCCCATCCACAACAGCCCCAATGAAAATAAAATATCTAGGAATAGACCTAACCAAAGAGATAAAGGATTTATACAATGAGAACTTTAAATCTCTGGAGAAAGATATTGAGAAAGACACTAGAAAGTTGAAAGATAGCCCGTGCATATAGATTGATAGAATTAATTAATATTGTGAAAATGACCATTCCACAAAAGCTATTTATAGATTCAATGCAATTCCAATCAAAATCCTCATCTTATCATTCACAAAAAAAAAATAGAAAACAAACTATACTAAAATTCATTTGGAACCACAAAAGACCCAAGATAGTCAAAGCAAACTGGAGCAAAATTAACAATGCCAGAGGGACAACCATTTCAAACTTCAAGACCAATAGAGCAAAATAGACAACCTCAATATGAGTACACATAACTACAGCCATTTAATACTTGACAAAGATGCCCAAACATGCAGCGAAAAGACACTGTCTTCAACAAATAGTTCTGAATGTCCATGTGGAAAAGAGTGAACTTAGACCTGTTGGTATCACCTTGCACAAAAACAAACTCCTAAGACCTACGTGTGACACCTGAAACAGTTAACCTGCTAAGGATCATAGGCAGTCCCCTATTCGATACAGGAGCAGGAAAGGACTTTCTGAGTAGGACTCCATCTGCCCAGGAACTCAGACCAACAACTGACAAGTAAGACCTCATAAAATTAAAAAACTTCTGATATTCAGGACATGAAAAAAAGCAAAATAAAGAATTCTTATTTTGTTGTTTTCTGAGACAGGGTTTCTTTGTGTGGCCCTGGCTGTTCTGGAACTCACTCTGTAGACCAGGCTGGCCTCAAACTCAGAGATCCTCCTGCCTCTGCCTCCTGAGTGCTGGGATTGAAAGCATGAGCCACCACTGCCTGGCTGTGAAAGAAAGTAATTAAGGAGGATCTCTCACTTTGTGGGAAACATCATACTGGGAACCTTTGTCTGCTCCCAGTCGCTGCTTGACCAGCCTAGTTCCCGAGTTCAGGACCTGTAAGATGCAGAGTGCTAAGCACTATGTTGACACGATATTTTTGTTTGTTTGATTGTTTTGAAACGGGGTATCACCATTTAGCCCTGGCTGCCCTGAAACTCACTATGTAGAGCAGAAACTCACATTGATCTGCCTGCCTCAGCCTCTAGAGTGCCAGGATGAAAGGCATGCCTCACCACTCCAAGATGCAGACCTGATTGGATGACGACAAAGGGCAGCTGAAGTCCTTTCCTTCCACATCTCTGGAGTACTAAATCCCCATCCCATTACAAGAAGAAAAGAATTGCAGCGTACCTGGCCTGAGAGAGGGGCACTGTAAGTTAGGATGCCCTCCCGTGCTGAGTGCAGAGGCAAGATTCCAGAGTGTGCCTCTCAGAAGAGACGTGTGGGCCACTTAAATTTGCCTGTGTGGCCTCCTGCTTTTGCTCAATAGTGTGGAAAGGAGCCAAATACAGTACAGTAGAGCAACTTGGAAGGGACAAGGGCCTTGGCACCAAATGGTCCGGGTTTCCATCTCATCTGTCTCTACTTAGTGATTTTAGGCAATTTCCATTCATCTATGCTTCCATTTTCACACCTGGAAAACAAAGCTGGTATTAGCAGCAGACCTCACACAGCCATTCAATGATTGAAAGAAAAGCAGCTGCCGTGTGTAATGTAAATTCTTCTAACTGTTCATTAGGACTTACCCTTGGAGTCAATTGGCCCTGCGTGCCTTGGAGCCTCGGAAATGACCGTCCAGCTGCAAGACTGGATCTTTTTCTCTCCCCACAGTTGTGAACAACCGCAGCCCACTGGGCAGAGAAAGGGCGCCACCTCCTGGGGAGCTTCAACTCTAGGGCCAATACAATCTCCCACGCCATTGGCCAGAGGCCTTGGAAATCAACCCGCAACTCAATCATGGGAACCGGCCTCTATTCCCCAGTATGACTGAAGAAGATCCTTGTCCCTCCAGCCACGTTGGGATGCACGACTGACTGACTAGTGCACTGAATTTGCCATAATTTTTTCAGATCACTTGGAAAGAAAAAGAGAGGGTGAGACGGTGAAAGTTTAGGAGAATGGGATTCAACCGCGAATATTATCAGACCTGTCGAGAGCGGGGAGTCATCAGACTTCACGGCTCCCACCCCTGACCCTCACCCCAGCTGTCTTCAGCTGCGAAAGAAAATAGTGGAATTAAAGTAGTTCTGCGGTGCTAGAAATAGAGCACTAGAAGTTGTGTCTAAAAGGTAAGATGTAATTAGGGATTATGTAATTTGACCCTTTATAACATAAATGCCTGTGGTGTGACTTTCGCACACTCCCGTGTCTTCTTTTTCTCAAGTATATTATAGCAGAAGTAAAGGCAGCAGCAACTCTGGCCCAGAGCGCGGGTCGCACAGTAAGTATTCAGACTCTGTCCCCATAGCGTTGGTAACTGTGAGACGGCACCAGCATGGTGTGAACCAGAAAGGCCGGACAGGCAGCGCCAGGGGAGATGGCAACACTGGAGCCCCGAGTTAAACCCTAGATCCCCTGTCTGAACACTTCAAACTTTAGGGGAGACTGAAAAGATTCATTTGGTCTTAGTTTTTCATCTGCATAATGGGGATGATGACAACAATTTCTGCTGATCCACCTCCCAAAGCTGGCCTGAGGCCACCTGCGATATAGGGATGGAGACTAATACTGATCAAAAAATGGGTGTGTGCTTAGATGGTCAACCACTTCTCACACGTCTCTTCTAATTCCCTGAGGAATGTGTTGCTATCCATAGCCCACTAACAATCACGTTTATAGAAATAAATTCTCCAGTGACTCCCATAGCTCACATGTTATGGTAGACAAGATTCAAACATAGGAGCGCCCGCATTTTCCAATGTAACATTTTATAAATGAGAAAAACACCGTCCACGTGTGATGGCTCGCATCTGTAATCCCAGCACTTTGGAGACAGAAGCAAGAGAGTTACTACAAGTTTCAGGTCAGTCTGGGAAGACGTAGTGAGACCCTGTCTCAAAAAAAAAAAAAAAAAAAAAAGGAATGCTAGAGCAGATGAAATGGGTCAAGACACTTGCCAACAAATTTGATGACCTGAAATAGGACCAATCTTAAAAGTCTGAGCGCAGGAAAGAAGGCCATGGGAGCCAGAGAAGAATGAGCTAAGGAAAGGCCAGCAGACCATGAGGTTGGAAAGAAACCCAGGAGGCACCTGTGGCGTCTAAGGCAACAAAAAGATAGGGTTGGAAATTTTCAAAGGCTCCCTCAAGAAGTGGATGGTCTGTCTTGCATTTTAGGAGATGATCCCACATTATGACTAATGTTAATAAATCTTACATATTCATCTCTATGAATAGTCAAATATGTATGGCTTACCTATCTATATATTCTATTGTTTAAAGCAAATGTTACATCATTTTCAAAACTTGTCCTAGTTTGAGTGTGTCCAAATCATGTAAAACAAAGTACCAAACTAGCCATCAAGTCCATTTCTGTTGAGAGACTTCATATGACAGTGAACTCATTTTGATGCAAGAGAGTTACCATATATCCTGAAGACAGACTGAAAAATGGATACCAAATATTGTCTGAAAATTAGGGATAGCCCCGTGGTGGTTTGAATGAGAATGGCCACCACAGGCTTATATATTTGAATGCTTAGGTGTAGTAGGTGTAGCCTTGTTGGAGAAAGTATGTCATGGTGGTCTTTGAAGTTTTAATTCTCTCTCTCTCTCTCTCTCTCTCTCTCTCTCTCTCTCTCTCTCTCTCTGTGTGTGTGTGTGTGTATGAGTCTCTCTGTTCTCTGTGTGTGCATCTCTCTGTGTGTCTCTGTCTCTTGATCTCCTCTCTCTCTCTATCTCTCTCTTTCTCTCTGCCTCTTCTAGCATCACATCTGTCTGCCTACTGCCATGCTTCCCACCATGATGATAATGGACTCTGACCCTCTGAAACCATAAGCCACCATCTCAATTAAAAACTTTCTTCTCTAAGTTGCCTCGGCCATGGTGTCTCTTCACAGCAATAGAACAGTAACTAAGACAAGTGCCTTCCCGTAAATCCTAAAGAAGTCAGTAATTTGTCACATTATCAAATTTATTTCTTTGGGGCTATATTGTTGATGTAATCAAAAATATTAAAATGTATATTCAATGCCTAAAGAAAAGATTAGAATGTATATTCAATGTCTTCAATGTTTAATATATGTATATATATACATATATAATTTATGTGCATGTACATGAGTGTTTTTCCTGCATGTGGATCTGTGTACCTTGTGCATGTGTGCCCATGAAGACCAAAATAGGGCATCAAATTCTCTGGAACTGGAGTTACAGAGGGTTATGAGATGCCATGCAGGTGCTGGGAATAGAACACTGGTCCTCTGCAAGAGCAACAAGTGTTCTTGAGGTCTGAGCCATCTCTCCATCCTCCCATGATAATTTTTAATTGTGGTAAAAACATGCATAACATCTAACCATTTAAGAGCACAGTTCAATAACATTCAGGTCATTCACACTGTTATGGAACCATCACCACATTTGTCTACAACATTTTCATCTCTTGCAAAACTGAAATTCTGTACCTATTAAACCTATAACTTCACATTTTCCCTTAAGCCCTTCCCTGGCATCCCACTTTGTGGCGCCATGATTTTGTCTACTCTAGTAACTCAACTAAATGGAACCCTATAGCATTCTTCTGCACAAGATAGGTTTATTTCACTAAGTATCACCATCTTTAAGACTCACCTGTATTGATGTATGTGTCAGAATTTCCTTTCTCTGTATGACTAAGTATGCTTTTATTTTATATATCATATACTTTTTATTCATCCATTGTTCATTGGATACTTGAGTCACTTCTAGTCATTGTGAGAAACATGGCAGTAAATGTCAGTGAATATATAATATCTGTTCATGTCCCTGTTCTTGAATATTTAGTATATATTCAGAGATGAGATATTATTATATCATATGGCAATGCTATTTTCAATTTAATAGATTTTTAGGCTGCTTTACTGTTTCCCATAGTCACTGAACTATTTTACATTTTCTACCAGCAGTGCACAACGGTTTGATTTCTCCACATCCTCACTAACGCATGTTGTTTTCTGGGACAGGAGTTAATAGTAGCCATCCTAAAGTGAGAGGTAATAGTCCCCTATGAGTTTGATACTATTTCCCCATAGTTCATAATGCGAGGCATCTTCTCATTTGTACATCTTTAGAAAAATATCTATCTGTATTCTTTGCCCATGTATCAATTGGGTTGTTCATCTTAGTTGTTGCTGAATTGTATGAATTCTTTGTGTTCTGGATGTTAACCTCTCATCAGATCTACGGCTTCCAAATACTTCTCCATTCCATGTTTTTCTTTTTCACAATGTCATTAATACCCTTTGAGACTATCAATTTTTTTCTTTTTTTCTCATGTTGTCTATGTTTTGAGGTAACCTATATTCTTTTAATTCCTCTTGCTGCTATTCTGAAAGTTGACTATGATTAATCAAGTGTGAAAACTGAGAGGAGGTGGCTGTATGACACAAAGAAATGTCAGGGAGTGGAAGCTAAAGTGGCTGATGATGGAAATGGTGAAATTTGATAGAGAAAGATATTTTGGGTAAGTTTTAGAGATATATTTTAAATATAAACTAAGCACTATAAGCCTGATTGGGTGGGTATTATATGCAAAGAAAATAAAAGAACAAAGAACAGCTTCTACTTTTGTGGCCTAAATTAATTATTAAGTGGTTGAAAATTCCAACATGAAATGAAACATCTTGGGGAGAGACTGATTTGTAGAAGGCTTTGGTGGATGGATATCTCCCAATAGAGTTGCCTGATGAGTAGTTGGATATATTAGTCTAGAATTAAGAGTAAAGATCCATGTGGTGGGTATACACTAGAATTCCCTAGTTGTCGATTTTAACACTGCTGTAAGACAACCATGAAACCCTAACTACCCCTGCATTAGACCAGGTTGCATTCATAACTGTGTTCATTTTTACTAGGCTCATTCACATGTCTAGAACTCAATGAGTTGTCTCATTAAAGAGACCAGCCTCAGCTGCCTGCTTCACATGGCTCATCATACCCTCAATAGACTGGTCCACAGAGGTCTTCATGGTCATGGACAAAACGTAAAAGAGGAAGTCCAATAGCTCAGGCGTGCCTCAAGCCTCTGCCTGGATGGTAGTATCCTGATGTCCTATTGGTTAAAGCAAGTCATCTGGCCATGCCTATGGGCAAATTGGAGGAACACTACAAAGTAACAGGGCAATGAGCCAGGGCCAAGGAGAAGGGAGAGATTGGCGTAAGTGCAGTTACTACGTCACAATTGTGTAGAGAGTGAATTGAATGCCTTGGGTCTAGAGGGAAACAGATGAAGGAGAAGGGAGATACACCATTTGCCCTCACCTGGAATCAACAACAGTGACAAACACACCATCCTGAGCTGCAGATCAACTAACCTGCGTCTCTCATCTGGACTTCTTACATCTTTAACTGGAGGAATGGAATAGTGAGGTCTTGGGAGGAGCTGAGAAGTGACCATGTTTTATCTGTTTTAGTGGTGACACAGTTGCCAGACAGTACTCAGATACACCCCTGACAGAACTCCATGGAAGCATGATAGACAGGCAACAAACAAAAAGGTTCCTGAGTTTGGAGCCTAAACAGTAAAGAGCACCATTACTAGGACAGAGAAGACTGGGAAAGAAGCAGGTTTGTGTGGACACCATAGAAGTAGCCACCCACAGTCTACATTATGTGGACCCTCATGTGCCATCCCTAACTACCACCGTCTTCGTCATAATCTTCATCCTTGACCTAGACCAAGCCACGGCTCCCCCCAAGCCCCTGGGTTTCATTTCATTAGCTCATTCTCCACACATCCACTGGCAGGTGGAGGAATCTTTGTAACCCAACCCCGTTTTTGCCATTCCTCCTTAAGAACTTAACACAACTCTACTACACAGATCAGCCTACTATCAATCAGAGACCAAAGATCAGCCTTGGAATAAGTAAGTGGTTCTCAACCTTACTAATGCTGCGACCCTTTAATACAGTTCCTCTTGTTGTGGTGACCCCCCAAAACATAAAATTATTTTGTTGCTACTTCATAAATATAGTTTTGCTACTGTTATGAATTGTAATGCAAATATCTGATATGTTAACACCCAGAGGGGTCACGCCCCACAGGTTGAGAACCACTGGGATTGGTGGTGGTTCAACAGATGTTGCAGGAAGGCTTTCTATTCAAAAAAAAAGAGACTCTGGACCTGAGCAGGCCCTGCAGCTCGGCTGGTTTGTAGGAAGTAAGAGGGTATCAGAGCCATTAAGGAACTATAAAGGGTGCACTCAGTCCAACCAGGACTTAGGGAGTTCTGTAGCATGCCCCAGTTTCCTAATAAAAACTGTGGTTAAGTGAGGGTGATGGGAGAAGTTGTGAACTAATGTAGATCAAGAGAGAACCAGGAGCCAAATCATTCACATGCGGCATATGAACTGTGTTTGGACTATGATTCAGACAACTTCTATAAAAAGAAAAATAAAAACAGGGAAAGTTAAACATAGATCAAATTTGGAATGATATTAGGGACTTCTGTAGATATTGTTGGCTGTAAAAATGACACAGATCTGGTCCTGCTGCGGCCAGGGGCAGTGTTGACGTCTGTGGTCAGTGTTACCACTGAAGGCCATGTGGATGTCTGTGGTCTGTGCTGCAGCCTGAACCCATGTTGATGTCCAGGGGCTGTGCTATCACCTGAAGTCATGTTGATGTGAAAGGCCTGCACTACTGCCTGAGGCCATGCTGATGTCCTTGGCCTGTGCTATCCGCAAGGGCTATGATGGTGTCCATGGCCCAGGCTGCAGCAGAGAGCAGAGCTGATGTCTGTGGTCTGTACTGCCACTGGAGACCAGGCTGAGGCCCAAGGCGCATGCTGACACCAGAGAGCATGTAGAAGTCCACGATCTGTGCTCCCACTGACTGTTAAAGGCAGGGAAACTACTTTTGCCATGATATTGATGACTGCAGGCTCACAATTGAGAAAGAGGGACATAGAAGGCTTCTGTGACAATCCCTACCCCCACCCCACTCACCCACCCACCCCACAAAAAAGTAACAGTCTAGACAGAAAGCTATTGAAGAGAACTCTTAAAAATTATGATAAGGATGCTGAAGTACAGCTCTCCACAACCAATGGCTTCTAGTGGGGGTGCAGGTGGAAAGGACTCAGTTTTCCTTAAGGGGCTGACCACTGGGAGTTTGATCACGCTCCAGTGAGTATATGGGCAATAGAAACTGGACTTGGTTTTCTTTTCTTTTTCTCTTTCTTTTTTTGGGGTGGTGGTGCAAGGGTGGGGGCAGACCCAGGAGGACTTGGAAGTGAGTGTGATCAGAGTCTGTGATGTGAAATTTCCAAATAATCAATAAAAAAAAATATCATGTAAAAAATGGCACGGATCATAGTATTTTTCCAGAAGAAATTATCTTGACAGGAAAGCTGAAGTAAAGCTGTCTAGGACTAAAGGAGACTAATGATGGGGAGGGAAGAGAAAAACATGGGGAAATATGGGAAGGGTGAATATATTGCTCATTATACAATATACACTCAAATAAGAAGCTTAAGTTTTTATATGGATATAAGAAACTGGTCTATTTTGTAGGTTTTAAGAAATTACACTGAAGAGGTTTTTTTTAATTTTGTATTTGCTTTAAAATAAAGTGGAAGAAAGTTGGTTATTAAAGGTAAGATAAGTCCAAAACAGAAAGACCTTAACTCACGTAGCAAGCAAGCATTGTTGGCCCTATCATCTTTCAATTTTTTTCTCTTTTACTCTCATGATAGAGTATAATCCATATATATGAAAACTCATGATTATTCAATAAAATATACTAACAATCTTAGCACATATTTAACAAGATATATATATATATACATACATACATATTTCTAAACTACAAATATTCAA